>NC_134353.1:117922941-118222941 GCF_048569485.1 Anomaloglossus baeobatrachus
GTAGCCATGTCACAGCAACCTCATTATACTGGATCCTACTCTATATTATTTACTACCTCTCCCTTGGTTTTCAAACCTACATATATGGGCACGTTTTAATATATTTTTAATATAATTTTTTTTTTGAGTAGTTGAAAGCTTTGGCATTTAAGTCTCTTTTTTGTATGTATGTAATGTGTGTGGATTATGTCCATTTTAATGACTGTGCTTCCAGATATCCCTCCCCATGAGCCACAGGTGTTTTTATCCTTTAATTGTGGGTCTCTTTTTGTCCATATATTTTGGTTTGAAAAGCCAGAGAGAAGTAGTAATATAGAGTAGGACCCAGTATAATGAGATTGCCGTTACATGGCTACTGGGCAGGTATGAAAATGGACATTTTGTTATGCAAAACATCTCAAATTTTCTTTAGATTTTTTTTTTTTTGTAGTTGAAAGCTTTGTCATGCAAGTCTTTTCTTTTGTGAAGTTTAGAATTTTATTATTTTTATGTATTTTTTTATTTTCTTGTTTTTTCTTGTAATGGTTTACTTACAGTCACTAGTTACTATATTCCAGCAGTGTCTGCATTGGGCTCAAGCTGTAGTAAATGTCTATCCATTGTCCTGCAGACATCCCTAGCCTGATGGTCAGTAGTCACTTGTCAATACCTACATTTTATATCCATATTGCCATATGAATTGTAGCATATGGAGGTGGCTGTTTTGTATCGGCCATTTTCAAAACAACAGCTATGTAATAGCTTTATTATGGGATTTGGATCAATGGCTCAGTGATTTTTCAGCAGGTTCACAAAGGTCAATAGCCAATAGACACAGCATGAGATGGGTCTCTTGCAACATTTAGGGGTATTGTAAGAGACCGGCAAGTAATTGCAGCCTAGTCCTGGTGCCTGGTCTGGTGGCAAAGAGCGAGAGGAGGTCAGTGCTGGACAGTCAGAGTCTGGGACATAGCCCCAGGCCTTAGACACTCAGCCAGCACCATCCATCTTAGGACACTTAATCATTAGGCTCAAAAATTACTATTGTTACATCAGCCTTGAAGCCTTCACATTGAAGAATGGTCATAATTGTGTCTATATTTGGCAGGGCACTTAATTACTTAATGTTGCTTTCCATTTTTTGCAAGGGTGGCCGTGAGGTATGGCAAGAGGGCGTGAGAAACATATTCCCTGCACCCAAAAAAAATATTCATACTTGCAACATTTTCCTTTCCTGTCTGCTCTGGTAAATAAAAGCAGTGATACTGTCCCAGATCCGGACAAAGGGAACCTCATAGAATCCACCCAGACAGTAATGAATGGCTGAGGACAGAGGAGAATAGCGTCTGCCATCAGTATTTGACACTGTGTATATATTTGGGGTATTCATTCATTGGCTTTTACTAACTTATCATACGAATTACTTCCCTCCAGGCTAGTTTTTCTTGCAGCATCCTCTTCTTCTAACATGTATCATAAAACATTGGCTATACAATATGTCTCTACCAAAGACAGGATCACCCATTATACAGAGGGCCCAAATCTCCTCTATTTTACAAAATAAAAATTAATTTGATTCATTATGTAAAATGTGAATCTAATATATAAAGCTGAGTGTATGTATGTATGTGTGTATGTATGTGTGTGTGTGTATGTATGTGTGTGTGTGTGTGTGTGTGTGTGTATGTATGTGTGTGTGTATGTATGTGTGTGTGTGTGTGTGTGTATGTATGTGTGTATGTATGTATGTATGTGTGTATGTATGTGTGTATGTATGTGTGTGTGTGTGTGTGTGTATGTATGTGTGTGTGTGTGTGTATGTATGTGTGTATGTATGTGTGTATGTATGTGTATGTATGTTTGTATGTCCGCTAAAGGAATCCACACCATAGCATTTACAATCAAGACATTTTGCACAGCCTCCTCATTTTAGTCAAGGAACGCCATAGACTATGTTTTAAGGGGAAAATTTAACCCTGTGCTTTTTTTGTGTGGTTTTTGGTTATTCGCCCAAAAAACCTTCTTATATTAAAGTCAGTGGAGCTGGGAATGGATCTGTTATTATAGACTCCTATTATGGATAGAGACACACACACACACACAGAAAGACACACACACACAGAAAGACACACACAGAAAGACACACACAGAGAAAGAGACACACACACAGAAAGAGACGCACACACAGAAAGAGACGCACACACAGAAAGAGACGCACGCACATAAAGAGACACCCAGAAAGAGACACAGAAAGAGACACAGAAAGAAAGAGACACACAGAAAGAGATACACACAGAAAGAGACATACACATAAAGAGACACGCACACAGAAAGAGACACACAGAGAGACACACAGAAAGAGACATACACAGAAAGAGCGACACGGAAAGACACATACACAGAAAGAGACACACAGAAAGATACACACAGAAAGAGATACACACAGAAAGAGACATACACAGAAAGGCACGCACACATAAAGAGACACACACACACACAGAAAGAGCCACACACCAAAATACACAGAAAGAGCCACACACTGAAAGACACACACACACAGAAAGAGACACACACACAGAAACTGTTTGGATGTTTGAGGTAATATATTGGGTGTTTTGACAGTTACCCTGGATATTTAAATAATTCTTTGTTAACACATTTTATTTTGTTGTAATTATTAATAGTTAGTTACTTTCCCAGGCAACGTCGGGTAATACAGCTAGTTGTACATAATAAGGAAAGTAAAAAGTATGGCTACATAAATCTCTAATCTGGCATCAATCTCGCCATTAACCCTTTCAGGGTCAACAAGCTACTTTGGCCCTGAGTTATTTGGCGTACAAGAATCTGGTTTATCTTGTCTGTACAAGCAATAAGACAAGGATGATAAAATTCTCCCTCCAGACCGCGGAACAATTGCAGCTGCCATTAAATAACATCTCAATTTAGCGATCGTTTCAAGCGATGTTTGAAATAAATTCTTGTGGGAAAACACACAAATATCAGCCAACCCCCTTACATAGGGCAAATCACCTCTGGGAGCAGTTCTACAGCGCTCCCCCCACTAGCACTCCATTAAAGGATAATTTTTAATATATATGCAATAAATGTTCACTTTGTTAGACTGAATGACGGAAAATAATATCCGCAAATCTTAATTTCCATCCATTACCACCAAATCATTCGCACATTGGACATATTTGCTTTTGATTAATTTATTTGCCGCCTGTGTGTGATGAAGCAATAACAGTTTGGGTTATTTCGCCACTTGGTCTACAGGGGTTTGCCAGATCCTTCCATTCCTCTTCAATTTATCTCCCCCTTTTCCAAAATAACTGTGTTTTTTTGTTGCTGAAAATTAATTATTAATTTCTTAAAATTAATTTATCCATTAAATGATGCGATTAATTATACATTATCTATCTATCTTTGACCATCTTTCCATTTTTCTGTGCGTGGAGAATAAAGGGTACTTTACTTTACACGCAGCGACATCACTAGCGATGTCGCTGCCGATCGTACCCGCCCCCATCGTTTGTGCGTCACGGGCAAATCGCTGCCCGTGATGCACAATATCGTTAGTCCACGTCACACGGACTTACCTGCCTAACGACGTCGCTGTGGCCGGCGAACCACCTCTTTTCTAAGGGGGGCAGTTCGTGCAGCGTCACAGCGACGTCACACGGCAACCGTCTAATAGAAACGGAGGGGCGGAGAGCAGCCGAAAGAAACTGACGCCCACCTCGTTGCCAGAGGACGCAGGTAAGGTGTTGTTCCTCGTTCCTGGGGTGTCACACGTAGCAATGTGTGCTGCCTCAGGAACGACGAACAACCTGCACCCAGCACCAGCAACGATGTTTGGGATTAGAACGACGTGTCAACGATCAACGATAAAGTGAGTATTTTTGATCGTTAGCGTTCGTTCGTACGTTTCACACACAGCGACGTTGCTAACAAGGCCGGATGTGCCTCACGAATTCCATGACCCCAACGACATCTCATTAGCGATGTCGTTGCATATACAGCGGCCTTAAGAGTCCAGCATCTGTTTTCAGTAAAATATTCAGGCTTTACTGGAATTCCAGATAAAATTCAACTAATAGTAGACATAATGGCCCACATGTATCAAAAATGGTGTAGTTTGCTCCAAAGCCTTAGTGCACTCACTTTAAGGCTGTGTGCACAGTGCGTTTTTCATGCAGATTTGGTGCAGATTTATCTCAAATCAAAGTCAATGAGAATTCTCAAGTGCTCTGCGTATGTTGCTTATTTAGTCCTTGTAGATTTAGTGCAAAAAATAATCTGCAGCATGTCAATTCTTGGTGTGTTTTTGCCTGCATTTTTTAGCCCTTCAATACATTGACTTCATTAAGAAAAACACATGTTGCAAATGTGACACCCCTGGACTATCAGGTCATCACAGAGTACTGCACAAGCTGCCCTCCCATGCAGTATTCCGCCTCCCTCTTGGTTCTGGGTCCCTAACTAAATGGTGTTGCCTCCAATAGCAAATCAAATCCTATACACCCTCCACCACAACCACCAGACACACCAGTGGACGGCTTGAGTGGAATAGAGTCGCCCACCTGGGGGGTCAGGGAGGGGAGGTAAGGAGTGTAGTCAGTAGAAAGAAGTAAGTAGAGGGAGTAAGAGCGAGAGGAGTTTGGGAGCGGTGGCTCCTGGAAAGTCTGTCTAGGTTGCAGATGGTGGTCTGGGCCTAGAGGAGTCGGACCCCCGTCACAGGGGATTGTGGCAAGGGGCCTGGATATGTCGAGGAGGACAGCCGGCAGCCAAGCACCATCACCGCTCCGGGACCGAAGGCAAGACGGGGTACACGGACCCTAGGTCGGGGAGTAGCTTCAGACAACCCAACAATTCACCTGAGGAGAATGGAGCCTTTATGATCTGTTCCCCCCTGCTCCAGAATCGGGGCATTAGCGCAACGAGGGGAATAGGACTTTCCAAATCCAAAACGGTCCAGAAAATCACAAGCGTGAGCCCTGAGAGCAAGCTCCCATACTTAGCCATAGTAGTGAGCGGGCCCTGCTAGTTTTATGCTACCGGACCCACAAGTTGAAGTCAAACTAAGTGCCAGGAGGCAGGTCACGGATCACCAGGCAGCACCATTGGGGACAGGACCCGGACGAGCTCCCCTCAGCGGCAGCGGTACCCACAGTTGGTTTACCCAGTAGTCGGTGTCTGCTTATGAACTGAGTGAGTACGAGAGTGACCTTCACTCCTCACCGAGTCCCGGAGCATCCCCCCTACCCATGGAGGGTTACCACACCTTGCTGCCCCACTTCATCACCCCGGGTACTCCCAACGGCAGCGGCGGTACTTTCCAAATTACCGTAAACCACGGGTGGCGTCACGAACTACATACTAATTCCCCTGTAAATATCCCCCCTTTCATTTGAGTGGCCGCACGTCACCCCCCCCCTCCCGGGTCCGGAGGCCCTCTAGCCACAGTGGTCCCGGATCCGAGCAGCTCGGCTGCTTCCACAGGGGTTGGCAAACAAAAACTCACCGAAAACACATGGGTTTTTTGGTGCATTTTTCTGCCAGAAGGTACAGCTTTGAGGCAGAAAATTTCTGCAGCAACTGCTCAGTGTGCGCACATAGCCTAAAGCCTTGGTTCCACCTGCACATAGCTTCCGATGCGAGAACATCAGAAGTGATATGCTAATGACAGTCTGCTGCGAGCATGAGCCGAGAGTCATGCGACTGTGATCCGATTATGCAATCAGATCCCAGCTGCAGAGAAGGGGGGAGGAAGTACTTTCTCACTCTCCTCCGCGGCCTGTCTCTACGTACATTGCACTGCGTTCGAATGACATGCAAGTGCAGTTTGATGTTTCATATACACCCATAGGCTTGTATGGGACCGTGTGAGCCGAGACTCGCTGCCAAACAATTAATTACTCATGCCAAAATGACATGAGAAATCAATCGCAGATGGACACTGCCCCATAGTTTTGCATTGGTACAAGTGCAATCTGATGTTTTATTGGATTGTGTCACGCTCCCCGGGTCCCCTGCGCTGCTCTCCGGCTCACCTGTCACGCTCCCCGGCTCCCCTGCCTCGCTCCCCGGTGCTTCGGTCCGGTCTCCGCCGCTCCCCGCTCTCCAGCGTCCATTGCCTGCGCTTCCCAGGCGTCCTGGTCCCCGCTCCCGGCGCCCGTCGGCTTCTCAGCCCCAGTCCTGCGCTGCTGCTTCCTCCTCTCAGCTTCCTGCTCTGGCTTCTGGCACCCGGGCCGCGCGCATGCGCATTAGGGCACGCGCGCGGTCACTGACCCTTTCTTAAAGGGCCAGCGTCCATTAACAGGAAATGAAGCACACAGGTACAGGGTATAAAGGGGTTCAATGTCCAAGTGGGCGGGGCCTGATCTTCGTGTTTCTCAAGCTAGGAGTCAGGTCTCCTGGTGTTCTTGTGAGATACTCACCTCTCTCTCTTCTAGAGCCGATCCTGCCTCGCCATCCGGCCCTGCCGAATCCCGAGACCCGAACGCTGTCCATCTGCCATCCTGACAGTCCATACCATCTCTGATCCCTGCGGTGACCCGTCATCTCGCTCCAAAGGTTCCGGACTCCGCCTGACATCATCTCGGCTTCCGAACCTGAGCTCCGTCACCCGGACTACCGTCAGTGACTCCGTGGTCCCAGGGACTTCTCCATTTGTGCACGGACTGTTCTGCTACTTGTAGTGCTCCAGCTACCGGACCCCTTACCATCATCAAGGAGTTCAGCCCAGTGGATCCACCTCCTGGGTCTGCCCATCCACCTGGCCCTAACAGATTGCACTTGTCTGTGCAAAACGCAAGTGGAACTGAGCCCTAACTCTACCAATCCATAGCTATCCAGTGCTGCCCCTAAATTACACATTTGGCATTCATTATTGTAGCACAATTGTTTCAGCATGGTAGCGCATTTCCCAATGTTAGTTGCATAAATTACAACTTTTCAGTAAAAATGGTTGCACTATAACTATAGTTATTTCATGCCTTTTTTTTAAAGGGAACCAGTAAAAACTCTTACCGACTCCCCCCTCCCCTTATATGATTGTGTAGCTCTTTAATAGATAAGCCAGTTGAGTTTGAAGTTGTCTGGAAGTGCATTGGGGTGTACAGATGCACTTACAACTTCTTAGCCTCCTAATTGCAACACCCTTCCCTGGCTGATTGAATGGTTGTTTTCTCTGGTACATGCCTACTCACCTGTCAATCAGCCAGATGAAGGTGCGACTAGGTAGGACCTACAGCGTGACGCTGAGGAGCTGTAAGTGCATCGTGATGCTCCAATGCTTCCAGACACAACTTCCAAAGATGATTTCTGCTGGAGAAGTGCTTTGGGGGCTGTAAAGGGATTGGCTGGTTTATCTTTTAAAGGGCTACCCAATTATATTACTGGTTTGGGATGAGGGGTGGCGGTACACATTTCTGACAGGTTCCTTTTAGAGACAGCTATGACCTGTCTATAAAATACAATATTTTTGTGACTTTTATGTATAAATGGAATCATAAATAGAATTTACTTAATGTAAAAAGGTAACCGTATTTTTGTCCCAGGCAGACTTTATAGCTTTTTAGATGGAGTGAAAGAGGGGCAGTATGAAGCATATTATCTTTACCCAATAACATTTTTTTAAAGGGGTTGTCCACTGCCTCTTCCTAATCAGAGTGTTTGCCACTTTAAAATAACATTTATACTCACCTCCAATGCCTGTGCTGTTCTAGTGGTGTCGGCACTCGCTCTCCTGGGACTCAGGGACATGTAGGACACGTCATGCACCGAGGCTTCAGGAGAAGGAGGACAAAGATGACCGAAAGAGGAGGTGCGGCACCCGGAGAATGGAGACACCCATCTGATCATTCTGCACCGAACCAACCATTTAAGTGAGTATTATAAAGTCATTTTTATGTTCTACACAGCGGCCTGGACTGTTATATACAGCATGCTAGAATGCTATGTATAAGAGCCCATTGGTGGTGGCCGCAGCTTATAGGCCCCAAATCTGGTGACAGGTTCCCTTTAAATGAATGATGAGATGCTGCCTTTTTCTGCACAGTTTTTAGCCCAAAAATTATGTGGTTGATATCAAAAGCTCTGTGCAGACCAGTCATGTTCTCTCTTACCGAACACTTTTTCGTGGGGGCATTTACATGCTAAGTTATAAAAAAACTTTGCAACAAACTTGAGTGTTGTCAATTCTTGAGGAATTCATTTTATTTAGCTCCTGCAATGCTCCAATATCAAGCCAGCAGACTATGGGGGGTCCCAATCCGGTTCATCTCCACTTTCAATTCAGAGTAGAACACAATGCGCAACATCTTGACAAAGTATTGGCCCATTCTGAAAACGGAATCAGGGTTGTCCTCCAACCTTCCCAAGAGACCTCTGATGACACCCAGACCCATTTACGGTGACTACCTCTTGAAGCTCATCAAGAGAATGCCAAGAGTGTGCAAAGTAGTAAAGAAAGCAAAAGGTGGCTACTTTGAAGAACCTAGAATATAAGACATATTTTCAGTTGTTTCACACTTTTTTAAGAATTTCATTCCACATGTTTTAATTCATAGTTTTGATGCCTTCAATGTGAATCTACAATTTTCAGAGTCCTGAAAATAAAGAAAACTCTTTGAATGAGAAGGTGTGTCCAAACTTTTGGTCTGTACTATATATATATATATATATATATATATATACTGTATATGTGTGTATGTATGAGAGGTTTTTCCTGTTTTTTGTTTTTAATAATTCCTTTAATTCTTGTGTCAGTAATTGTGCATATTTATACCTGGCAGTGCTCTTCATATCTATGAACATGGAATTTACGACTTCGACTAAGGGGTACTTTGCACGTTGCGACATCGCTAGCCGATGCCAGCGATGCCAAGGGCGATAGTACCCGCCCCCGTCGCACATGTGATATCTTGTGATAGCTGCCGTAGCCAACATTATCGCTACGGCAGCTTCACACGCACATACCTGCCCTGCGACGTCGCTCTAGCCAGCGACCCGTCTCCTTCCTAAGGGTCGTGTGGCGTCACAGCGACATCACACGGCAGGCGGCCAATAGAAGCGGGGGGTGGAGATGAGCGGGACATAAACATCCCACCCACCTCCTTCCTTCCGCATAGCCGGTGGAGGCAGGTAAGGAGATGTTCCTCGCTCCTGCGGCTTCACACACAGCGATGTGTGCTGCCGCAGGAACGAGGAACAACATCGTATCTCCTATTGGTGCGACATTATGAAAATGACCAACGCTACACAGATTGCCGATTTACAACGCTTTTGCGATCGTTTATTGGCGCATCTAGGCTTTACACGTTGCAACGTCGTTACCGGCGCCAGATGTACGCCACTTTTGATTTGACCCCGACGATATCGCAGTCTTGGCCAACTAACATTTGTGGACTTGGATTGCTCACACGGATGTCTTCTAAATATCAAGAATCACCTTTGTGTGCATTTGTATTTTTCACTCATTTGTAGTGTTTAGGAGGCTTTACACGTTGCGACATCGGTAACGATATATTGTCGGGGTCACATCATTAGTGACGCACATCCGGCGCCGTTAGCGACATCGCAGCGTGTAAAACCTAGGAGCAACGATCGAAAAATTGTTTAAAAACGGTGATCGTTGACACGTTGCTCATTTCCTTAATATCGTTGCTACCACAGGTACGATGTTGTTCGTCGTTCCTGCGGCAGCACACATCGCTATGTGTGACACCGCAGGAACGACGAACATCTTTTTACCTGCGTCCACCGGCAATGCGGAAGGAAGGAGGTGGGCGGGATGTTACGTCCCGCTCATCTCTGCCCCTCTGCTTCTATTGGCCGGCCGCTTAGTGACGCCTCAGTGACATCGCTATGACGCCGAACGCACCTCCCCCTTGAAGGAGGGATTGTTCGGTGGTCACAGCGACGTCGCTGACAAGTTATGTGCATGTGAAGCTGCCGTAGCGATAATGTTCGCTACGGCAGCGAGCACCAAATGTCGCACGTACGAGTGCTATCCCGCTCGACATCGTTAGCAAACGCTAGCGATGTCGCAGCGTGTAAAGCCCCCTTTACACTATATTGTACTTATGCATATCTCCCTATGTTAAACTTAGTGGAATTGAAACTTAACTTTTCTCTGTGACTCCATGAATTTCCATGTGTTGGGTGTCCCCGTTTGTGTCGTCTCCCCTCCACTCCCACTGCGGTGTCTCCTATGCTCATTGTTGTGTGTCTTGGTGACCTTGGTTACCGGACACCTACGTGGGCTTTGACGCCGGTGATGGGCGTGTGTGACGAGCGACGTAACCGCGCATGCGCCGCATAAGCCCAAACGTATTGGTCAAGACGGCGGTCATGTGACCGCGTGTATGCCCATAAAAAGGTCCTGTCAGGATATTACTATTCATCCACCCATGATTAAGCCATCGTAAATACTGCAAAACGTACGTCGGGTTCCACGGGAGATTCTCCTACCGGCTTGCTTCTTCCAGCGCTGACACCCTGACTGGTAATATTCCTCACCGTTTTCCCCCTCTCCCGTTGAGACATATATCATAGCCATGGGTGCTTCTTCAAGCTTTTGGGAAGGCTGAGTGTGAACAGGTAGGAGGTGATGCACTTATAGCGCTGGCTTAAGCCCAACCACTGTACCTTTTGAAATTCTCCTCTATTTATACTCCAGGTATTATGGTGTTATCATGTATTGTGTATATTGACTATGTATGTAAACTAATCATGTATTGTTATTAGTAAATATTGTCTCTTAACTTTTCATATCAATACAACCTTTTCATATTTGTACCTTAAAAAAAACTCCTTGCTCTTCTGTGTTCTTCATTTTATTCTGTAGCAAGCAATGGAAAAAATGGCAGCGCTGAAATGATAATAAATACTAACAACCTATAACTCTTCCTCCATAACTCCTCCACGTGGTGCTGGAGTTCAGTTGCTATAGACAGTGTGAGTACCCACTAAATACAGGGTGCGTTCCCTTGTGGTATACATATCACAGTTCAACAGAGTGAGTGAAATACACTCCTTCTATGCTTCTAAAATCCAAATTAATAAGCTTTGTTTTACAAGTGTAGCGCCCCTGGACACCTCAGGGTGCTACAAGGTTCTGCATCCCCACCAGGATGCAGGGCCTACCCCCTTAGGGACCCAGAACCCCTGTGCCGGTAACACCAAAACTCAGGTAATCCCAGTTTTCCCCAACAATCCCTCATACAATGGTACCTAGCTAGGGTGGGACCATTGATGGCCTCCTAGAGGTGGAGCCACTCCAGTGCACTAGTTGACCAGGTGGGAGGGGCAGACTGTGGAGAGTAGTTAGTTGAGTAGTGACTGTAGAGGTGTGAAGAGGGAAGTGAAGTGACACCCTGACTCGGGTTGACAGTGACCTGGTACCCAGGAGAGGTAGTTGCCGGTGGAGTACAGTGGAGTACTCCCACAACTACGCACCGACGAAGTACAGGACCCTAGGGCAGGAAAGAGCTTCAAGCCGACCTGTTAACACCTGCACAGCAAAGGTGACCATCAAGGACCTTGCTGACCCTAAAGAATCCGAAGACTCAGTAGCAAAGAGAGAGCCGGGGACAAGACCAGAGACTCCAACCACACAGGGTTCATGCTACCGTCAGGCGGACAGAGGTGGACAAACCACAAACCGGGGACCCCCAGCGTTCCATACCCCAGGGATCCACTTACCAGAGACAGGTGCAGGGGAAGAAGGTATCAGAGAACCAGACTGGCAGTGGAACGAAGGGGACCTGGAGGTGAAACCAGCTGGCCTCGGGCAACCAGTTAACACCTGAAAAGTGAGGAAACCAGTTGCACTGAATACCTGTCTGGACTCCTTCTTCCGACACCCACCACACCATACACCCGCTGGGGCAATTCCCTACTTGCGGAGGGACTACCATACTTGCTGCAATACCATCAGCCCCAGTAGAGACACTACACAGGCTATTTACTTCATGCAGCATTTGCTTGGACCTGTCCCGCCAACAGCCATGATTTAGTCATGGGTACGGGATTGAAAAAGACCAGGTAAGTGCTGCTAAGAGCAGTTCTACTATTTCATATGTGAGGCCGTCTGGCACATTTTCTAAAAATATTTTAGTGTAGGACTGCCCCGAGATTTGCCGTGACGTGGCGGGGTAGCTCAAGAAATTGCAATTTTTTTGCCAAAAATCTCAAATTTTTATAATAAGTACAGTTTGGAATTTAAGTGCTGTAGTGCACATTTAGTGCTGGCTTTTTTGTTTTTTATCCAGTAGAGACATTTTGCAGCAGCGGCTCCCTACCTTTAACCGCAATGCCGCAAGTGGCGTCACAAATAATTTTATTCACAAATCCCCTGTAAATATCCCCATTACAAAAAGGGCCCAGGGCACGGAACCAGGTAACGGCCACCACCGTGACATCCCCAATAGCAACTCTGCCCGGAACCGAGTACCCCATATCCCTGGGTGCTACACAAGCGCTCAGGAAATCAATACAGTATACACTTAAGGCCTCTGCCACACTCACGTGAAATTCACGCACGTGCCGAGAGACACGTATTTCCCCTGCGTGTTGCGTGCAGGTAAGTACGTGTCTCTGGTACGTGCGGGACACGTGTGTTCTACGTGTGCTATCCGCGATAGCACACGTAAAACCGGTAATTACTCACCTGGTCCTTCCTGCTGTCCGCGCTGCTGTCCGTGGTGCTGATCCTCGGTCTCCAGCCCTCCCGTCTCCCCGCTGCTGCTGCTGCTGCCAGGCAGTGAAGTGAATATTCTATGAGATTAATGAGCGGCGGTCGGCAGCAAGAGGCAGCAGCGGCAGAGACAGGAGGGCTGGAGAAGGTGAGTTAATGTTTTTTTTTTTTCCTACTGACACGTGTGTTTTCTCCGGCGCGTGTCACACGGGACCGCATCCACACTACACCCGTGTGGTACGGGTGCGGGCCGTGTGACACCCGTGCTGCGGGAGAAAACACTGACATGTCAGCGCTTTGAAAAACGCACACACGTACAAACGCACACGGACACACGTTCCGTGTGGTTTTACGTGTGTGCCTGCTACAATAGGGTAGCATTGCTTAACGTGTCTCCGTGCCGGCGGCACATGTAAAAAATGACAAACACGTGCCGGCGGCACTGATGTGTGTTGCAGACCTAAGGGTGCTTTATAAGCTGCGCCATTGCTAGCGATTGCTAGCGATGTTGTGAGCGTTAGCACCCGCCCCCGTCGTTGGTGCGATATGTGGTGATTGCTGCCGTAGCGAACATTATCGCTACGGCAGCGTCACACGCACATACCTGCTGTGCGACGTCGCTGGAGACACCGAACAATCCCTCCTTGAAGGGGGAGGTGCATTCGTCGTCACGGCGACATCACTGCGGTGTCACTAAGCGGCTGCCCAATAGCAGAGGAACGGCGGAGATGAGGGGGACGAACATGCCGCCCACCTCCTTCCTTCCTTCCTCATTGCGGGCGGCCGCAGGTACGAGGTTGTTCCTCGTTCCTGCGGTGTCACACATAGCGATGTGTGCTACCGCAGGAACGACAAACAACCTCGCTACTGACGAGACAACGATTTTTGGTAAGTGAACGTGTCACAGACCAACGATTTTTACCTCTTTTGCGATAGTTTAAGGTCGATCATAGGTGTCACATGCTGCGAACTCGCTAACGGCGCCGGATGTGCATCACAAACACTGTGACCCCGATGATATATCGTTAGCGATGTCGCAGCGTGTAAATGGCCCTTTAGTATGGTGTACTCAAAGAATTCTTTATTAGTACATGTGACTAGTATATACAGTGGGGAAAAAAGTATTTAGTCAGCCACCAATTGTGCAAGTTCTGACACTTAAAAAGATGAGAGGCCTTTAATTGATATCATAGGTAGACCACAACTATGAGAGTTAAAATTAGAAAACAAATCCATAAAATGACCTTCTCTGATTTGGCAAGATTTTTTTTGCAAATTATAGAGGAAAATAAGTATTTGGTCAATAACAAAAGTTTATCTCAATATTTTGTTATACAGTGGAACCTTGGATTACGAGCATAATTGGTTCCGGGATTGTGCTCTTAAACCAAGTTACTCTTATATCAAAGCGAATTTTCCCATAGGAAATAATTGAAATGCAGACAATTCATTCCACAACCCAAAAATATTTACTGTAATTATATAAACCTATTACAGTAATACAAAATAATGTCCTGTATTCATATAAAATTATTACAGTACACAAATACAAAATACTGTACAGTAAGAAACATAAAGCGAATTAAACTGCACTTTAGCTTACAATAGAATTGTTCGTGTGCGGGAGGTACAGTATAATGTACAATGTGCTGTACTGGGTATCAAAAAGAAAGTACAATACTGTATGCACAAATACAAATTGATAGACATGCTATATAGTATATACTGTACAGTACAATGGTATACTGTATACCTCCAGAGCGGGTCAGAGCGTGGTGAAAGGACAGAACCGGAAGTGTGTATGGTGAGTATTTGCTCTTATTGCAAAGCATTGCTCTTAAACCAAGTTACAAGTTGTAATCCAAGGTTCCAATATATACTCCTTTGTTGGCAATGACAGAGGTCAAATGTTTTCTGTAAGTCTTCACAAGTTTGGCACACACTGTTGGTGGTATGTTGGCCCATTCCTTCATGCAAATCTCCTCTAGAGCAGTGATGTTTTGGGCCTGTCTCTGGGCAACACGGACTTTCAACTCCCTCCAAAGGTTTTCAATGGGGTTGAGATCTAGAGGCCATACCATGACCTTCATATGCTTCTTACAAAGCCACTCCTTTGTTGCCCTGGCGGTGTGCTTGGGATCATTATCATGCTGAAAAACCCAGTCACGTTTCCTTTTTAATGCCCTTGCTGATAGAAGGAGGTTTGCACTCAAAATCTCAAGATACATGGCCCCATTAATTCTTTCATGTACACGGATCAGTCATCCTGGTCCCTTTGCAGAGAAACAGCCCCAAATCATGATGTTGCCACCCCCATGCTTCACAGTAGGTATGGTGTTCTTTGGATGCAACTCAGAATTCCGTCTCCTCCAAACACAACAAGTTGTGTTTCTACCGAACAGTTCTACTTTGATTTCATCAGACCATATGAAGTTTTCCCAATACTCTTCTGGATAATCCAAATGCTCTCTAGCAAACTTCAGACGGGCCTGGACATGTACTGGCTTAAGCAGGGGAACATGTCTGGCTCTGCAGGATCTGAGTCCCTGGCGGCACAGTGTGTTACTAATGGTAGACTTTGTTACGGTGGTCCCAGCTCTATGCAGGTCATTCACTAAGTCTCCTCGTGTGGTTTTTAGATTTTTGCTCGCCATTCTTGAGATCATTTTGAGCCCACAGGGTGAGATCTTGCATGGAGCCCCAGTTAGGGGGAGATTATCAGTGGTCTGGTATGTCTTCCATTTTCTTATTATTGCTCCCACAGTTGATTTCATCACACCAAGCTGCTTGCCTACTGCAGATTCAGCCTTCCCAGCCTGGTGCAGGGCTACAATTTTGTTTCTGGTGTCCTTCGACAGCTCTTTGGTCTTCACCATAGTGGAGTTTGGAGTTTGACTGTTTGAAGTTGTGGACAGGAGTCTTTTATAATGATAGCAAGTTCAAACAGGTGCCATTACTACAGGTAATGAGTGGAGGACAGAGGAGCCTCTTAAAGAAGAAGTTACAGGTCTGTGAGAGCCAGACATCTTGCATGTTTTTAGATGACTAAATAATTATTTTCCACCATAATTTGCAAAATACATCTTGCCAAATAACGTGATTTTCTGGACTTGTTTTCCTATTTTGTATTTCATAGTTGTGGTCTACCTATGATGTCAGTTACAGGCCTCACTCATCTTTCTAAGTGGGAGAACTTGCACAATTGGCGGCTGAGTAAATACTTATTTTCCCCACTGTATAGCGTCATAGACAAAGGATAAGTCCTTTCTGAACTATTAACCAATAAGAGCCACAGGGGTATGTATAAAAATGTGAAGCTTCCCCACCCATCAGTGTAAGCTGAACCCTATGACATCATTCAGTTATAACACAAGATGGACATTATAGGAACAAAATAGATTCTGTTCTCTCACAACAGCTATATATAAAAATAGCAACAAAAAGAGGACAATGTCCTCCAAAAATTAAGTATTACTCACAGCAAGTTGGGCTGCAGTGTGTACATCGCCCAGGCCAAAAACTAATGTTCTACCAGGATACAGCTAAACCCCCACTAATGTGGAGGCATCACAGGTGCAGGAGAAGCAGATCACACACACCTCCATGGAATGGAGGGGAGGCAAATGCTGGATGATAAAAACTGCACACTAGTGGCTTGTATAGAGCGCTGTTCACATGCAGATGGCACAGTCACAAACCCGCAGCCTATTAGGTGACGCCCTTCTATTAGATCAGGCGGGCTGCCAAGCCGTACCCCACTGTGTATCATGCACGGACAGACACTCTACAATGCAAGGCCCAACAGAAAGGGACCTGGCTGTATCCTGTACAAACAAAAAAATATGAGGTTTTTGTTGGTATTTATGGCCATAAAACGTAAGCCTACACCCTCGTCACGGGACCTCATGTCTGTAGGTCCCTACACTAAATATAAAAATAGCAACAAAAAGAGGACAATGTCCTCCAAAAATTAAGTATTACTCACAGCAAGTTGGGCTGCAGTGTGTACATCGCCCAGGCCAAAAACTGCTTCTCCTGCACCTGTGATGCTTCCACATTAGTGGGGGTTTAGCTGTATCCTGGTAGAGCATTAGTTTTTGGCTTGGGCGATGTACACACTGCAGCCCAACTTGCTGTGAGTAATACTTAATTTTTGGAGGACATTGTCCTCTTTTTGTTGCTATTTTTATATTTAGTGTAGGGACCTACAGACATGAGGTCCCGTGACGAGGGTGTAGGCTTACGTTTTATGGCCATAAATACCAACAAAAACCTCATATTTTTTTGTTTGTACAGGATACAGCCAGGTCCCTTTCTGTTGGGCCTTGCATTGTAGAGTGTCTGTCCGTGCATGATACACAGTGGGGTACGGCTTGGCAGCCCGCCTGATCTAATAGAAGGGCGTCACCTAATAGGCTGCGGGTTTGTGACTGTGCCATCTGCATGTGAACAGCGCTCTATGCAAGCCACTAGTGTGCAGTTTTTATCATCCAGCATTTGCCTCCCCTCCATTCCATGGAGGTGTGTGTGTGATCTGCTTCTCCTGCACCTGTGATGCTTCCACATTAGTGGGGGTTTAGCTGTATCCTGGTAGAGCATTAGTTTTTGGCCTGGGCGATGTACACACTGCAGCCCAACTTGCTGTGAGTAATACTTAATTTTTGGAGGACATTGTCCTCTTTTTGTTGCTATTTTTATATTTAGTGTAGGGACCTACAGACATGAGGTCCCGTGACGAGGGTGTAGGCTTACGTTTTATGGCCATAAATACCAACAAAAACCTCATATTTTTTTGTTTGTACAGGATACAGCCAGGTCCCTTTCTGTTGGGCCTTGCATTGTAGAGTGTCTGTCCGTGCATGATACACAGTGGGGTACGGCTTGGCAGCCCGCCTGATCTAATAGAAGGGCGTCACCTAATAGGCTGCGGGTTTGTGACTGTGCCATCTGCATGTGAACAGCGCTCTATGCAAGCCACTAGTGTGCAGTTTTTATCATCCAGCATTTGCCTCCCCTCCATTCCATGGAGGTGTGTGTGTGATCTGCTTCTCCTGCACCTGTGATGCTTCCACATTAGTGGGGGTTTAGCTGTATCCTGGTAGAGCATTAGTTTTTGGCCTGGGCGATGTACACACTGCAGCCCAACTTGCTGTGAGTAATACTTAATTTTTGGAGGACATTGTCCTCTTTTTGTTGCTATTTTTATATTTAGTGTAGGGACCTACAGACATGAGGTCCCGTGACGAGGGTGTAGGCTTACGTTTTATGGCCATAAATACCAACAAAAACCTCATATTTTTTTGTTTAGACAGGATACAGCCAGGTCCCTTTCTGTTGGGCCTTGCATTGTAGAGTGTCTGTCCGTGCATGATACACAGTGCGGTACGGCTTGGCAGCCTGCCTGATCTAATAGAAGGGCGTCACCTAATAGGCTGCGGGTTTGTGACTGTGCCATCTGCATGTGAACAGCGCTCTATGCAAGCCACTAGTGTGCAGTTTTTATCATCCAGCATTTGCCTCCCCTCCATTCCATGGAGGTGTGTGTGATCTGCTTCTCCTGCACCTGTGATGCTTCCACATTAGTGGGGGTTTAGCTGTATCCTGGTAGAGCATTAGTTTTTGGCCTGGGCGATGTACACACTGCAGCCCAACTTGCTGTGAGTAATATCTCTCACAACAGCCCAGATGTTATACTGCCACATGTGGAAAAGTGATTCATTGTTCCCGTCTCCACTTGTGCAGTGATGTCCATCACTTGGAATGGTGAGTGATCATTTCTGGTTTGCATACAGGTCATGGCTATGTAGTCTATACCTCCTGAAATCCTTCTTGAAACCATTTTCAGAGACAGTTTGGCTTCACTAAGAGCAAACAATCTTTATAGGGCCAATTCATCAAACAGCTTATACTAGAAATCTGTTTAAAATTTCACAAAATTGTTGCATCAAATGTTGCGACTTTTGAAGATTTTATGCCAACTTTGCTACATTTTTGGAGAGTGGATGGAGTATTGCGCAATGGGGCATAATCAAGTGTGGCATGACAATTACGACATAATTTACAACATAAAGGTGAAGTAAAATATGACAGAAATGTACTGCAGTCCTCAACTATACTACATGTCTGATCCTGGCACTTGTCTGTTAATGAATTGGGCACATCTTGCTCCAGTGGACCCTTCATCAAGACTGGCAAATGGAATACCAGTCTAGATTAGAGATGAGCGAAGCGGTTGCGCTTCGGCTCGAGGTCGGTTCGCCGAACGGAGGTCCCGTTCGAGTTCGGTTCGTCGAACGTTCGATGAACCGAACTCGAACTGCATAGGAAACAATGGCAGGCAATCACAAACACATAAAAACACCTAGAAAACACCCTCAAAGGTGTCCAAAAGGTGATAAACAACTCACAACACAACACAAACACATGGGAAAGTGACAAGGACATATACTCATGCGAAAACAAAACAGCTGGACAAGGAAAAAGAGGAGGAGACACAGATATATGAGTATATGCAAGGAAACATCGATGCCATTACTGTGCAACTTGAGCCCTGCTCATTTTAGGCTTCCAATCTGGATAAATTGCCTGAGATTGCCACGTACGCCTTGGGGATCTTGTCGTGTCCTGCAGCCAGCGTTCTCTCGGAACCTGTCTTCAGTGCTGTTGGGGGTCTGCTGGCAGATAAGCACACGTGTCTGTCCACTGACAATGTGGACATGGCTCTCAGAGGACTTTTCTTCCCCTGGGTGAGCCAAGGGACGGGAAAGGCACGCGTATTTTTGAGAGTGCTTCATGCAAAGCATCTTTTTCATTTTGAAAAGGGGGATCAAGTGATGCCAGTCAAGTGGGGTGTGTGTGGCCCAATTAGTGGCAACGAGGGAGACTGTGGTTGGAGTCCCCTCGCTTTTGAAAAAAGAACCAAGATGAACAAGTCATGGTTCTCAGAGGACTTTTCTTCCCCTGGGTCATCCAGGGGACGGGAAAGGCACGCATATTTTTGAGAGTGCTTCATGCAAAGCATCTTTTTTTTTTTCAAAAGGGGGGTCAACCGATGCCAGTCAAGTGGGGTGTGTGTGGCCCAATTAGTGGCAACGAGGGAGACTGTGGTTGGAGTCCCCTCGCTGTGTTTCTAAAAGAACCAAGATGAACAAGTCATGGCTCTCAGAGGACTTTTCTTCCCCTGGGTCATCCAGGGGATGGGAAAGGCACGCGTATTTTTGAGAGTGCTTCATGCAAAGCATCTTTTTCTTTTTCAAAAGGGGGGTCAACCGATGCCAGTCAAGTGGGTGTGTGTGGCCCAATTAGTGGCAACGAGGGAGACTGTGGTTGAAGTCCCCTCGCTGTGTTTCTAAAAGAACCAAGATGAACAAGTCATGGCTCTCAGAGGACTTTTCTTCCCCTGGGTCATCCAGGGGACGGGAAAGGCACGCGTATTTTTGAGAGTGCTTCATGCAAAGCATCTTTTTCTTTTTCAAAAGGGGGGTCAACAGATGCCAGTCAAGTGGGGTGTGTGTGGCCCAATTAGTGGCAACGAGGGAGACTGTGGTTGGAGTCCCCTCGCTGTGTTTTACATGATTTTCGAAAGGCATGACATGCCTAAGAGGTTGAGTTTCATCATCTGCAACTTGTTGGCAACAGAAAGGCTGCCTTTACACCCTTTTGAGACCGAGGATTTTCGAGACCTTATGCCGATTGCAGTGCCCCAAGAGCCGATGGCCAGTCGTCACTCCTTCTCCAAGAAAGGCATGCCCGCGCTACCACAGTAGGTCGCACACAACCTCACCGATTCCTTGAGAAACTCTGTATGTGACAGGGTGCATTTCACCACAGATACTTGGACCAGTAAGCATGGACAGGGGAGTTACATGTTGCTGACTGGGCACTGGGTAACTATGGTGAGAGATGGAGAAGGGTTTGCTGTACAAGTCTTGCCGTCCCCACGACTTGTGTGTCAATCCTTCCTCTGTATGTACAAGTTCCTCCACTGCTTCTGCCTCCTCAACCTCGTGTGGGTTCTCCACCTCGGCCCAAACCCTGTGTGGTCAGTCCACCCTTCCTTGTAACTGCGCCCAAGGAATCCCACACACCTCCTTACTATGCTGGCAGCAGAGCTCAAGGCCATCAGGCGGTCAAATGTTTACTTTGAAATGTAGGGGAAATGTGAGACACCGCTGAGGAATTGTGGACGGTTAGCTCTGGAGAGTGAGACCGAGTTTCATCAATGGTTGTCTCCACTCAACCAGCAGCCAGGAAATGCCGGGTGTGACAATGATGCTAAACAGTCTTCGGCCCTTCTTCAGGGCAATGTGACACACGTGCCTTGTATGGCTCACGTGTTGAATCCGAATCTCCAGCAATTTTTAAAACACTATCCTGGCCTACATGTCCTTCTGTTGAGGGCACGGTGTAACGCCTGCCTGGATCGACACACTCAGATGGGCTGTAAAGGATAGGCTAGACGGAACCCACTCACCAAGCTGGACCCCCAGAACCCTGAAACCCTTTAACCCCTATACAGGGATTTTGAATGACACAGGGCCCAAGTTGATCAATACCTGTGGAAGGCTGCAGTTCCAGAGAACAGTAGTCATGCAGGGTCAAAACATTAATTGAGGAAGAGGAACAGAATGGGAGGGACAGGACTTAATCAGAAAACAAGCAGAGGTGAAATGCGAATCGGCCAACAAGGTACCTAAACAGCAAGCAGGAAAAGTAGTCAGGTAACAAGCACACAAACTCATAAAACTGAACTGGGGGTAACAGTAACCAGAGGTTCATAGCTATGTCTGGCAGTGGTCTGCAGACAGGAGGGGCCTAAAAAAGGGTGTGGTGTCTTCCCATTGGTTGTAGCTGAATGATGGTACTTCATCTGTGAGATACCCACCACCTACATTCAGCCTCTGGTTCTGTATCTATCAAGGTAACGCAACCCAGTGGGTGACCATAACCTGTGTCCACCTGCGCCGCAGGCATCGACTCCTTTCCCATCATCAGCACTATGCACGAAAGGAACACGTTGTCATCTGGCGACCGGAGTACAAATTGATTGAGTGGACTACGTTGGTGACTTAACAGCCGTGTGCGGCAATGATGCAAACCTGTCTGCAGCCCTTCGTCAGGGCAATGTGACACACGTGGCTTGTATGGCTCACGTGTTGAATCTGATTCTCCAGCAATTTTTAAAATACCATCCCGGCCTACATGGCCTTGTGCAGCGGGCACGCTGCTATGTGCTCACTTTCATCCTTCGCACCCAGCAGCTCAACAACTTTAATCGCTACAGAAGACTTTAGGTCTGGCGGTTACACGCCTGAAATGCGATGTGCCAACATGCAGGAATTTGAATCTGCACATGTTGCAGCGTCTGTGGCAGCACCGCAGAGCCCTGCTGAAATACGGTATGACGTATACCCTGGGCTAACTTGATCCAGAGGTGGTGCAGATCACGCTGCTGGAGTGGTGTCAGATCAAGGACCTATGCACCCTTCTACACAGTTTACAAATGTCGACGAAGATGTTTAGCACTGGCGATGCCATTCTCAGCGTGACAATTCTGGTCATCTACATGATGGAGCACACTGTAAGCATTATTCGGAGTCAGGTGTTGGGACAAGAGGAAGGGGAGGAAGTACAGGAGGAGTCATATGCAGAAGGGATAATAAGATGTACAAGGTCCATACGTTGAGCGGCACCTAGGCGGCAGTCATGGTGGGGGATAGGGATTAACAAGGGCGCATAGTATCAGAAAAAAGTGTTGAGGAAGGTGCAGGAGCCCATGAAGAAATGGAGGACGAACTGGCGATGGGCATGGAAGACTCAGCAGATGAGTGAGAGCTTGCTCACATTTCGGTTGTGCGAGGTTGGGGGGAGAGGGCAGAGGAAGGAGGCACGATTCTCACCTCTCTGCCACCAACAAACCAAGGACTTGGTCCTCCTGGATGCACAAGACACATGAGCGCCTTCTTGCTGCACTACCTACAACATGACCCTCGGATTGTACGAATTCGAAGTAATGCTAACTACTGGGTTGCCACACTGTTAGATCCCCGGTACAAGACAAAATTTGGAGAAATAATTCCAGCCATAGAAAGGGACGCACGTATACAGGAGTATCTGCAGAAGGTGGTACGGATTCTTAGATCTGCTTTTCCAGTAAACACCAGTGCTGCACAGAGTGAAACTCAACGCTTTGTCATGGATAGGAGGAAATGGTCTTTTACTTGTCCACATCTGAGGGACCGAGGGCTGGCTGTTGTGCTGAGATGCCATTGAGTACGGTGTCCCTGCAGAGTTGCACTTTTGGTCATATACCAAATGAGTTGAAAAAGGACAAATACTGGTGGAAAGGGGAACAGGTGTGCTGGAAAGGGGAAAAAAGTTTTTGTCAGTGGGTTTGGTGGTTAAGCAAAAGTAACATTTGATGAAGAAACACCATCTGTTACGGTGGGACTGGCAGATTTGGATAAGGTGGTATATACTATGTTACCGGTATATAACGAAAATTAATAAGAAAACAAAGAGAAAGGTACATATCCCCATCAGCAGTCAATGTCCACCGTGCTCCTAGATGGAAAAGGAGAGGTTGGCAAATGGAAGGTTAGGTGGAGGATACAGAGCTGTGTGGCTATGAAACTAATAGTTGCCTGAACCGAGTTAGACGCCACTCGGATCTTGAGACTGGGAGCCCTGTTAGCGTCACAGGGTCCACACGCCCACCCAGCCCAGGAACTCCCTGTTAACATCACAGGGGCCATTGAGTATGCTGACCGTGTGCATTGAGGCCACACCTGTGAACAGCAGGCGCATCAGCAGCTGCAGGCCTGTTAATGCCACTGGGCTGCACAAGCAGGACTTGTAGGACAGGAGCTGGTCTTAACCGTTCTGCGTTACCAACTGTGGTGGCGGCCTGCATCGACGCCCTATCCCTGCCTACCTCTGGCCTAAAGCCGCAATGGGTTCAACACATGGAGGTGTGCTCTTTTGGAGCATAATAGAAGACTGCGCACCTCCTTGTTGGCTCCAGCCCGTTTTATAACCTGGGTCTGCCCCAAACCAGGGTGGACCACAATGCACCTCCTGGAGACAAAAGCAGAGTGACACGTCATGAGTGGCATAACTAGTGTCCTATTTGGAACCGCAACTTCAATAATGACCTCATGGCTGCCACGACACAAACACCTCACCAGTCATCGTCTGACCATCAATAATGAGGTGACAAGTCATAGGGGCGGGCCTCTGCAAGCCATTTGGGAGTGGCCTGGCCACATCGTCAGGACACCTGATGCCCTGTGGTCTATATGGGCCCCCCCACATCAGGGGCAGGGCCAAAGAGTTCATTACCGGACCTAGTTTCTGATGCAGTAAGTGCCTGAGCATGGTCAGTTGCATGAAATATAGTCTCTGAAAAAAGACTATCAGCTTTAGCATGGTGTCTCGGCACAAAACAGGACTTAGACCCGGCACGGAATGCAAGTACCTGTGCAAAGAGGCTTTTCACACTAAGTGTGGGAGCATGCGCTGTATCCCGAAATGAAGACTTAGCGTCAGGAATGGCACAGTCAGGCTGAGCATACTCACTAGGCGAAACACTGTAGTTAGGCTGCAGCTGGGGTAAATCGGCACATGCATGCGCACTAGCTGCCTCTCCACACATAGGCGGGCTTTGCACGCTGCGACATCGGTAACAATGTGTTACCGATACTGCAGCGATAGTCCCGCCCCCATTGCACGTGCAATATCTAGTGAAAGCTGCCGTAGCGATTATTATCGCTACGGCAGTTTCACATGCAGATACCTGCCGTGCGACGTCCCTCTGGCCGGCGACCCGCCTCCTTCCTAAGGGGGCGGGTCGTGCGGCGTCACAGCGACGTCACACGGCAGGCGGCCAATTAAAGTGGAGGGGCGGAGATGAGCAGGATGTAAACATCCCGCCCACCTCCGTGCTTCTCATTGCAGCCGGCGGCAGGTAAGGTGAAGTTCCTCGCTCCTGCGGCTTCATACACAGCGATGTGTGCTGCCGCAGGAACGAGGAACAACATCGCACCTGTCGCTGCACCGGCATTATGGAAATGTCGGAGGCTGCAGCGATGATACGATAACGACGCTTTTGCGCTCGTTCATCGTATCAAAAAGGATTTGCACGTTGCGATATCGACTGCGATGCCGGATGTGCGTCACTTTCGATTTGACCCCATCGACATCGCACGTGCAATGTCGTAACGTGCAAAGCCGCCCTTACACGTGGAGGAGAAATTGCTCTTCGGGTGTGGACTTGGAGATGCTGTCTATGAACATAAGGAAAACCTAAAGAAAGCCTCACTTTCTATCCCTCCGAATTATCAAATGCAGCAATGAATTCCCTGAGTTTGCTATAACATTAGCGTAGCAAAATGTGCATGAGGGTGTCATGTAGAGGTGCTAGAAATAGCTTGGCACCAGTGGGGCACTAATGGAATACAACATCCAGTTCTATGATGCCACTAAATGGCAGTATTTTTTGCTATCATTATAGCTTATTAAAAACAGAGCAGGAGGGTGTCATGCACAGGTGCTGCACATAGATTTACACCAGTGGGCCACTAATGGAGTACAACAGCCACTTCTTGTATGCCACTAAGTTTACTCAATTTTTGGTATTATAATGTCTTAGTAAGTAACAATGAGTTTGAGTGTGCAATGCAGGCAGAGGTGCTGCAAATATCTTTGCACTACTGGGACTATACAGAAGTCCAATAGCCACGTTTAGGATGCCACTAAGTTCACTCAGTGTTTGCTAGTATAATGGCTTAGTAACAATGAGTTTGAGTGTGCAATGCAGGCAGACGTGCTGCAAATATCTTTGCACTAGTGGGACTATACAGAAGTCCAACAGCCACGTTTAGGATGCCACTAAGTTCACTCAGTGTTTGCTAGTATAATGGCTTAGTAACAATGAGTTTGAGTGTGCAATGCAGGCAGACGTGCTGCAATTATCTGTGCACTAGTGGGACTATACAGAAGTCCAATAGCCACGTTTAGGATGCCACTAAGTTCACTCAGTGTTTGCTAGTATAATGGCTTAGTAACAATGAGTTGGAGTGTGCAAAGGGCAGGAGGGTACAGTGGCAGGGTTGTGGGTCTCTGGGTAGAGGAATGGAAGCCTGCCTTTCTATCCCTCCTAATGGGGAAATGCAGCGAGGAAATCCCTGACCTTAGCTACACAGACGCTGTCATCTTGTGTAGCTGTTAAACTCTGTTTTCAGGACCTGTCACCTATGGCTCTGACCCTGCCGGTACGAGCTCTTAAAAGGACTGATAGAAAGTGCTATCCCTATGCTGTCCAGCGCTGTGTATGGAGCGTAATACAGCTGTGTCGGCGATAGGAGCTGCGCCAGTGATGTCTGACACCAAGGACGTAGAAGGCAGATAATGGCGTGCTGGAGGAAAATGTCCGGTTTTATAATGCAGGGACATGTGACATGGACATCCTATCACACATGCCGTTGCTTCTCTGGCTAAAAGTCCACTTAGCTGTGTGTGTGTGTGTCTGGGATTGGCTGACATGCTGGCCCACCCCACTACACGCGCGCGCTTAGGGAAGGAAGACAAGGAAAAAAAAAAATGGCGATCGCCATTATCCATACAGCAGTGATCTGAACGCGCTGTTCCCGCACACTATACACTGAAATGTCATAATAGTGTGAGTCACAGAGTGACTTACACTATTACAGCGGAAAGCCAGCTAGGAATTAGCTGTTTTTTTTTGCTGCTAGAACCGTTCTCGAACGTATCTAGAACTATCGAGCTTTTATCAAAAAGCTCGAGTTCTAGTTCTATCTAGAATCACTCGAGCCGCGAACTGGAGAACCACGAACCACGAACTGCGCTCAACTCTAGTCTAGATGAATCAACTCTTCTGTGTTTTGTGCTTGATAACCCTATTTTGCAACTTTTTTCAGGCTCGCACTGGTCCACTGAGAAATTGGGGAATCCTCCAGTGGGCCCAGCTGCATCGGCGACACTGACAACAGATGGCAGCTCCTCCACCCCCGCCACCTGTGCCAAAGGCAGTAACCTCTACTCTTCAGGTGTCAGTGTGACTTCAACTTCTAGAGGGAGCATGACAGGAGAAGGAGGTTGTGTGTTGTATGGATGCAGGTTAGCAGAGCAGTGAAAAGCTATGGTAGATGACACCTCTCCTGCAGAGGTGCCAATCTGACCAGCTTCATTGTCTCCCAACTTCACCCCTCAGCGTGTTGAGACTGAGGGTGGGCTGGTCAGTAAGGATTAAATGCTGTTTTATATGAAACCGAAATGTGTAAGAGAAAAGTGGATCTATATGCATCAATTTTGGTAATGTGGGGACTTGGCTATATAGGCTATATGTGAAGGAGTGAGGACTACGCTATATGCTAAATGTGAGGGTGGGAGGACTAGGCTATATATGCTATACTGTATGCTATATGTGGAAGAAGGGCGACTAGGTTATATTCACTATATGCGGGGCACATGTTTACAAAATGCATCAGGCTTGTTTAGATGTTCTTTGTACACGTCGACACTGAATTGTATGGTGAGGACGCAGGAGTGGTTTCCTTCCGATGACTCTTCCATGAAGGCCATATTTTTGCAGGTGTCTCTGAACAGTAGAACAATGTGCCACAACTCCAGAGTCTGCTAAATCTTCCTAAAAGTCTTTTTGCAGTCAAGCGAGGTTTCTGATTTGCCTCTAGCAATCCTACGAGCAGCTCTCACAGAAATTTTGCTTGGTCTTCCAGACCATATCTTGACTTCCACTGTTCCTGGTAAGTGCCATTTCTTAATTACATTTCAAACTGAGGAAAGGGCAACTTGAAAACGCTTTGCTATCCTATTATAGCCTTCTCCTGCTTTGTGGGCCTCCACCATTTTCATTTTCAGAGTGCTAGGCAGCTGTTCTTGGCACAAGGTTAAAAGAGTCCCGGTCTATAAAAAGCTGTTAAACTACCTGGCCTTTCCTAACAATGATAGTGAACAAGACCATAACCCTAACAGGCTAATTAAGGTCTGAAACCTTGGTCAAAGTTATCTGAGTTATCTAGCCTATATGTGGGAGAGTGGGGACTTGGCTATATATACCATATGTATGGAAGGGGGGATAAGCTCTGTAGTCTACATGTGGAGCATGAGGGACTAGGCTTATAGTCTATACAGTTTTGTCTCACTATCTTTACCATTTTAGATCGATTAGGATTACCACAATTATTTATATTTGCCAAATGCCAGAATAACGAGAGAGAGAGAGAATGTTTTAAGGCATTTTTATTGCTTTCTCAGTAACAATCAACAGCCAAAACCATTGCACGGTGATCATCCAATATAATTACAAACCATATGTGATTACCAATGAACATGCAAAAAGTGATGGACCGGGGAAAATCGCTGCTCAAACATGAACCAGAAAAAAGATCGAACTCATATATATATATATATATATATATATATATATATATATATATATACTCAAGTGGTAAACTTTATTAAACAGGTGAGCAGTGATGGCAAGTTGCACAAACAAACAAAAAAGGAGCGCAATTCTAAAAGGTAAATGCAATATGTAAATGGCAACAATGCTGAATTGAAGAGCACATGATGTGATAAATCCCAAAGTATAAACAACAATACACTCATATAGGGAGAAAGAATATCAAACCAGCACAATGGTTGAAATGAATAGCATAGATTGAAATATAAATACAATATGCTGGAAGCTCACCTATGCAAGGTAATACAGGATATACTGGTAGGAATGGCGTACACCCCAACGTCCTTTTCGGCTAAAGAGCACAGTTTTTTAGGTTTTGTTTTTATGGTATTAATTGAAAAGAAAAATGACCGGGTAGTGTGATTCTACAGGTCAGTATGATTACAGCAATACTAAACTTTCCTGGGTTTTTTTTATTTACACAATGAAAAAAATTTTATGATGGTCTAAGAAGCAATCTGTTAATGTTAAGGGGACTTTACACACAGCGATATTGCTAGCGATATTGCTAGCGAGCGTACTCGCCCACGTCGTTTGTGCGTCACAGGCAAATCGCTGCCCGTGGCGCACAATATTGTTAGGAGCCGTCACAGGGACTTACCTGCCTAGCGACGTCGCTGTGGCCAGCGAACCGCATCCTTTCTAATGGGGCGGTTCGTGCGGCGTCACAGCGGTGTCACTACGCGGCCACCCAATAGAAGCGGAGATGAGCGGCCGTAATATCCTGCCCACCTCCTTCCTTCCTCATTGCCGGCGGTCGCAGGTAAGCTGTAGTTTGTCGTTCCTGAGGTGTCACACATAGCGATGTGTGCTGCCTCGGGAACGATGAACAACCTGCGTCCTCAACAATCAACGATTTTTGAAAATGAACGACGTGTCAACGATGGACGATTTGGTGAGTATTTTCCATCGTTAACGGCCGCTTGTTGGTGTCACACGCAACGGCGTCGCTAACGATGCCGGATGTTCGTCACGGAATCCGTGACCCCGGTGATATATCGTTATATACGTCGTTGTGTGTAATGGGGCCATAAGGCTATGTGCGCATGCTGCAGATTTTGTTTCTTCAGCAAAAAAACGCACCCTCTGGTCGAAAAACGCATGCGTTTTTGCTGTGTTTTGGTGCGTTTTCCCTATATTCAATACAAAAGCACAGGTCAGAAATACAGAAAGTCTATGGCAATGTGTGCACGCTGCATGTTTGTGGTAACCTTAAAGATGCACGTTTTTGGCCTAGAAAAACGCACCCACGGCAAAACACATTTAAAAAATGCAATGCGTTTTGCTGCTTTTTTTTGCCGCATTTTTTGTTAATGCATTTTGTTAAAGGAGAAACAAAATTGGATAGGATAATTGATAGATAGCTAGAATAGATACATAGAAAAAATAGATAAAACATAGAATAGATAATTAGAAAGAACAGATAGAATAGATAGAAAGAAATAACAGAATAGCTCGATAGAGGTATAGCTAGCTTGACCAGCTGTTTTGTTAAATTATTTTTTAGTAAAAAAAATTACGTGGGGATCCCCCATTTTTCATATCCAGCATAGGAAGAGCAGCAGCTGCAGGCTGCAACCCTCAGCTGTCTGCTGTACCTTGGCTGTTTATGAAAAATTGAGGGGATTCCATGCTTTGTTTTAATTATTTGATTTATTTAAAAAAATTTAAAAAATGACGTGGAGTCCCCCCCCATTTTTCTAAAACCAGCCAAGGTGCAGCAGAGAACTTGGGCTGATATTATTAGGGTGGGAAAGTCCATGGTTATTTTGCCCTTTCCAGCCAACCAACAGCAGTGCGCAGCTGCTCCAGAAGTGGCGTATCCAAAGTAAATAATGTAAATAAACACTTCCAAAATAAATAAACACAAACACCCAAAAATCCTTTATTTGAAATAAAAGACAAAAAAGCACCCTCTTTCACCACTTCATTAACCCCCATATTTTGCCCTTTCCAGCCAAACAGCAGTGCGCAGCTGCTCCAGAAGTGGCGTATCCAAAGTAAATAATGTAAATAAACACTTTCAAAATAAATAAACACAAACACCCAAAAATCCTTTATTTGAAATATAAGACAAAAAAGCACCCTCTTTCACCACTTCATTAACCCCCATACACCCCTCCAGGTCCGACGTACCCGCACAAGGTCCCACGATGCTTCCAGCACTGCTACATCTCTGAAGCTCACAGCGAGCACCATAAAACAAGACTGCCGACTGTGAGCTCAACGCAGCAACTGAAGTGAGCCACGCGGTCAGCGGTGATGTCACTCAGGTGGTTTCTGGTCACAGCTGGAGTCCTCAAAATGTGACCACAAATCAGGTCGTCACGACTGAAGTAAGCCACGCGATCAGCGGTGACATCTTCCAGGTGATGTGCAGTCACAGCTGGAGTCCTCCACCTGTGACCGGAAATCATCTGAGTGACGTTATTGCTGATCGCGCGGCTCACTTCAGTCATGGCCTGAAGCGCACAGCAGGCAGTCATGCTCTATGTCCGCTCGCTGTGATTGTCAGATGTAGCAGTGCTGGCAGTGTCATGGGACCTCAAGTAGATTACATCGGACCTGGAGGGGTGTTTTGAGGGTTAAATAAAGTGGTGAAAGAGGGTGCATTTTTTGTCTTTTATTTCACATAAACGATTTTTGGGGTGTTTCTGTTTTTTACTTTCACTTAAAGATTAGTGATGGGGGTCTCATAGATGCCTGCCATCACTAATCTAGGACTTAGTTCAGCTATGGGCTGCCATTAACTCTTTATTACCCAAATTGCCACAGCACCAGGGCAATCGGGAAGAGCCGGGTAAAGTATCGGGACTGTCACATCTAATGGATGCGGCAATTCCGGGTGGCTATAGGCTATTTTGGCGTATGAAAATTGAGGGGACCGCACGACAGTTTTTTAAAATTATTTATTTTACTGTACAATATAGACTTGCCCATCGGCGTCTGTGATTGGTTGCAGACAGACAGCTGTCATTCAACATGGGGGCGTGTTTGACTGCAACCAATCACAGCCACCGGTGAGTGGAGGAAGTAGTGAATATGTATGAGCCTAATGAGCATCCCAGGAAGAAGAATGAGAAGCCGCGGAAGCAGTGTGTCAGCTGCGTCGCTGATCAATGAGTATGAATTCTCCTAGACTTTGCTGGGGAAGGCAATGCATGCAGTTTTTGGCATCAAACTGCACCCAAAAGAGCAGCAAAAATGTGGCAAAAAATGAAGTGTGCGCAAAGGACCTAACACTGACAGGTATGATGTACTGCAAACCCTCATTGAGCTCCATCAGCATAAAAACATAGAAAAGCTATAGCTCTCAGAATACAGCAATACAAAAACATTTTTTGTCTAAATTGTTTTAATTGTGTAAAAGTTGCAAAACATGAAAAACAATATAAGTGTGGCATCACTGTAATAGTACTGACTCAAAAGCGGGCTTTACACGCTGCGATCTCGCTAGCGAGATCGCAAGTGATCGTACCCGCCCCCGTCGGTTTTGCGACACGGGCATATCGCTGCCCATGTCGTACAACCTCGCTTACCCCCGTCACACGGACTTACCTGCCCTGCGATGTCGCTCTGGCCGGCGACCCGCCTCCTTCCTAAGGGGGCGGGTCGTGTGACGTCACAGCGACGTCACACGGCAGGCGGCCAATAGAAGCGGAGTGGCGGAGATGAGCGGGACGTAAACATCCCACCCACCTCCTTCCTTCCGAATTGCCGGTGGAGGCAGGTAAGGAGATGTTCCTCGCTCCTGCGGTGTCACACATATCGATGTGTGCTGCCGCAGGAATGAGGAACAACATCGCTAACACCCTGAAAATGATTTTTTGTTTCAGGACGACCTCTCCACGGCAAACGATTTTGCCCTCTTTTGCGATCGTTTAAGATCGCTCTTAAGTGTTACACGCTGCGATCTCGTTAATGACGCCGAATGTGCGTCACAAACAACGTGACCCCGACGATAATTCATTAACAATATCGTAGTGTGTAAAGCCCGCTAAAGACTAAAGCCATCTTAACACTTTTACGACATGGTGAGTGGCGTAAAAAAAATCCTGCATTGCTGTTTCTTATTGATTCCGCCTCACAAAAAGTGGAACTGAAAGTGTTCAAAATACATTATGTGGCCAGAAATGGCAGCAGTAAAAATTCCAACTCATCCCGCAAATAAAGCAACACATGACTCTGCAGAAAAATTAAAAAAAAGTATAGCTTTCAAAATTTGGTAGTGCAAAAATCCTTTATTTAGTAAAAAAGCGGTTTTTAGTGTGATAGTTGCCAAACATAAAAAAGTATATAAATCTGGTATCACTGTACTCGTACTGACCTGAGGAATAAAGCCGCATAATCCCTTATATCGCAAGGTGAATGGCATAAAAAATAAATAAATAAAGCCAATTCTTCAACTGCTTTTTGATTTGTTCATTCTACCTCCCAAAGATCACAGGAAGGTTCAGCTCACAATTATCCTACGCTCTAGGCTGAGCACTTACACTGGAGATGATATGTAAATCACTGAAACACGTGATTCAGACAAAATTTCCAACAGAAAATTCACTGTAATGAGGCAGTAGGAGTCACTTTGAATTCCGTTCTGGCCCTTGATACAGCGTTGTCTATCTTTTACTTGTCTTTTTAGATCTGCGCAAAAGCGAGATCAACAACAGTTTTGTGCATCTTTGAAAAAAAAAAGAAGGCCACCGTTGCCCAGAAGGCAAACAGAGTCTACAGTAACTCTGCTGCCTCATTAGTGAATGTATTCATCATGGTTTCATCTGATTCATTTATTTTGAAGTTGTAGATGGAAGATCTAATTTAAGTGCTCAGCATAGAGCATGGGATAAATGTGAATTGATCCAAAATGTTGTGTACCCCAAATGCCCACCAATAGCATTCATCTCAACCCACAAAAAAGTCCCCACTTAGGTCCATCATCTGTTAACAGATATATTGGCGGCTTCCACGTTAATAGTAACACAAAGGTTCTGGAAAATTGCTATGATCCTCCCAAAAAAAGAAATCCAGCAAAATCTGCACTCCCAAATACAAATGTCCCCCTGCCTTCTGATCACCACAATATGCCTAAACCACAGTCTTGTTGTAGTGAGGAGAGACCACTTAATGTACGAGGTGTCTGTCTCCAGAAGCACAAGTTGGGAACAATGTACAGGCACTACAATGTACTGGGCACCACAAGGGGTTATTTGCAAACTTATTTGCAATTTTTAACTCTGCCACATTCATTACCTTTAACTCCATGGGTGTTTGCCAGAGCCAAAATCATCACTGCACCCATAGATTAATTCCCAAAGGGGTGTAATTTTCAAAATGTGGTCACTTAAAGCGGGTTTAAACTGTTCTGCTACTTAGCAGCTCTGCAAATGAAGTCCACATACTATTTTAGGCCTCCAAGACACATCCGTTATAACCACGTCCGTGTAAAACGGGCCGTTTTTCGTGTCCGTTTTCCGTTTTTTAGGTCCGTTTTTATGGTATGTGTGGCCTGCGTGTGTATCTTGTATGCTAGCCGTATGTGCGTGTGGAATGTCCGTGTGTGCGTGAGTGAAATAACTGACATGTGTGTGTGTTGCCCGTGTGAAATGTTCCGTGTGTGTGTGTGATGCACAATGTCGTTGATACATGTCGGCTGACAGCAGACAGAGTTGCGCGATGAGAATGAACTCGGGTGAACTTCACCCGACTTCATTGTCATGCCGCGGCTCTGTCTGTGTGCCGCGTACTGATTAGCGGTCATCCGTGCAGGATTCACCGGTGACCGCTAATCCCCTGAGTGACTGAAGTGAGCAGCCCTCTCTCATACTTACCGTTCCCCGATCTCCAGCGCGGCGCTGCACGGCTGTTATAAAAAGTCCGGCGGTTTTTCCTCTTTTGAAAAAGCCAGCTGCTCATTAAACAATCTCGTATTCCCTGCTTTACCCGCCCACAGGCGCCTGTGATTGGTTGCAGTCACACACGCCCACCACGCTGAGTGACAGCTGTGTCACTGCACCCAATCACAGCAGCCGGTGGGCGTGTCTATACTGTACAGTAAAATAAATAAATAATTAAAAAAAAACGGCATGCGGTCCCCCCCATTTTAATACCAGCCAGATAAAGCCATACGGCTGAAGGCTGGTATTCTCAGGTGGGGAGCCCCATGTTATGGGGAGCCCCCCAGCCTAACAATATCAGTCAGCAGCCGCCCAGAATTGCCGCATACATTATATGCGACAGTTCTGAGACTGTACCCGGCTCTTCCCGATTTGCCCTGGTGGGGCAGGAGATGTAAGGAGGTGCAGAACTGTGGAGAGCTTTGTGACTGAGAGTAATAAGTTTATATTGTACACTGTAGCAGATAGACAACCAGTGTAATGGCTGGAAAAGGGTGAAGGCTTCAGTGTAATGGCTGGATAGAAATATAACCCTGACTACTGCATTTGTGATAGATTGGAGAAGGGAGAGTTTAGTAAGAGGGGGAACGATTAGTAGAGAGTTGTAGTAGTTCAGACAACAATGACTCAAAGCAACAGTAGAGTTTTTGTTGAGACAAGCTTAAAAAAGGTTGAAGTCTTGCAATGTTTTTGAGGTGGATATAGGGAGGAAAGAAAAGATCTGAGCCAAATATAACTCCAAACAGTGAGCGTGCTGCTTGGGAGTTAGAGGAACCACCCACAAAACTGGCAATGTTAAGTTTAGGTAGGCTAGTAAATGTACTGTATATAGTATTACTGTTTTCTTTTCTCTTCAGTATTGCTGGTATCTTTTATAACCTTTTACAAATAGCGACCGGGTATAACTGAAACCAATGTAGCTACTCCAATGCAAATAACAGTACCATATCATCTTAAAGAAGTGTCAGATAATACCAGTGTTTGTGCTCATATAAAGCCAGTAATAGCTGTATTTTAAAAAAAAACTAGAAACATGGACAATCACAGGGATCATCACAGGGACCATCACAGGGACCATAGTCCAAAAAAGATGGGGGAAGTCTTGAAGCAATAGGTAAATAAACAATAAGAAAATTGAGTATAAGAACCTGGAAAAAATAATAATAATAAATATACTGATAGTTACACCTATTTTAATAAAAAATATTTTTATTGAGAAAAATTAATAAAAAAAATAGGAGATAGCACACTGAGTGTTGCCTAAGATGAAAAGTAATGGATCAATGGTGAAGATGCAGAAATGTGAGAACAAGGGGGGCACCTAAATAGCGTCAGTAGCAGGGTAGCAACAAATGCATATAACCACAATTACATAGATATATGGCTTACAGAATAATCGACAAAAAATAATCAGATCAGAGATCTCCCAGTAATCATGTGGTATCACCACTGGATGATGCCCAGATATGGCTATAGAGTAATTACATATTTGTAAGTGGAAACCAATGTTAAAATAGCAGCGGATATCACAGAAATTGATATGTGTAAAATGTCAATAGTTTAGAGTCTTCTGGAAAACAGTAGCATAAGCAGCATCATAAATAAATTACCAAGTGCTCAGTGTCTGCGTGTGTCAGGGGACCCAACACGCGTTTCGCGTGGGCTTCCTCTTGGGGCTGCTTTGGAGCTAGGGAGGAACCACCCACACAACTGACAATTTTAGGTTTAGGTAGATTAGTTCATGTATTGTATATAGTATTACTGGTCTCAGTTCTCTCAGTATTGCTGGTTTCTTTTAGAACCTTTCACAAATAGGGACGGGATATAACTTAAACCAATGTAGCTACTCCAATGCAAATGCATATATACCAATTAACAGTTATTTCCCACACAATGTCATCTTAAAGAAGCCAAAGTGTCTTACAATACCAGTTTTAGCGCTCTTATAATGGCAGTAATAACATATATAATGCTACATACACCTCACATACAATACATAGAACAACAAAATTCCAGCGGATCCAGGATGGGTAAAGTATAAAACTTTTATTGAATCATTTAAAATGCCGGTTCACAGGTGTTCCACGGAATACAGTCATTTGATGTGCACAGGTGCATACTGACCATGAAATGTAGTAAAAAATGAGACAGTTGCGCTCTGTAGTGCTAAGTAGAGTTGAGCGAGTACCTAACTATTCGTACTCGCTATACTCATAATGAGTACTGTCTAATACTCACGTATTTTTTCCGAATAGCATGTGCACTGCAAGTCAATGGGGAAAAACTCGCAAAGTAACAAGTAACCTGAATGCCATACTATTCGTGCGAGTAGCGAATAGTGCAGAATTCGAGTTACTCGTTACTTTGCGAATTTTTCCCCAGTAACTTGCATTGCACACGCTATTCAGAGAAAATAAGTGAGTAGTAGACAGTATTCGTTATGAGTATAGCGAGTACGAATAGTTAGATACTCGCTCAACTCTAGTGCTAAGAAATGTGTAACAATGAATATAGGAATATAGCCATGCAATATTGCTATGGAAAACATGTTAAAATTGAGATACTCAGCACACAAAAATGGACAGTTTTATGTGAGCCCTACAGCCAATGCCAAGGCGACCTCTTATTGTTGGGTCCCTATCAAACTAATGCCTTTCGTTGGGTTAAAAACCCTACTATTTATGAGCGGATAGGAACCTGCTAATGAAGAATTAAAATCACATAAGGCTGAAGAGCAGGCGTGCTCAATCAGAAGGCATGACCCTATAATCTAAGAAAAAGACTGATGACACTTCCTAACTTTCTAATGTAAACAGGTGCAAACTGAGCATGAAGCATAGTAACAGAAAACACAGTTACACTCTGTAGTGCTAAGATATGTGTATCAATTGATATACGAATATACTTAGCACACAAAAATGAACAGTTTTATGTGATCCCAACAGCCAACGCCAAGGCGACCTCTTATTGTTGGGTCCTGTCACATCTCCCACAGAGTCCAGTTTTGCGACTTCTACTTTGATCACCAGGTGCCACCATATTGTCACCATGGGCAGTGCTGGTAATAGGGGAGAGTCAGTATCAGTGGCTGGTGGGCGCAGGCGCCGCTCATCCACTAAACTGGGTTTGACTGTGACCTGCAGTACCACTGACGGACTGTGATGGTGTGTGCATTCTAGCTGAAGTTATCACCTTTCAGCTACAGCCAATGGTAAGGCACCACACTCTTCATATTCTTCCTCCAGTCTGCTGGTCGCCGCCAGATATAGCCTTTGTATATTCACTGCTGCATCTCTGGTTCACCTTTCCCTTGTACTATTGCTACCTGTATTATTGACCTGCCTGCCTGACTACCCCTTTTGCCTGCTGATTTTGCCTCTTCTGTACCTCCTGGTTTTGACCCTGCCTGACTACCATTCTTCTCTGGATTGCAGCCTTTCCATAGCCAGCAATCTCCTGAACTTTGTTGTAATTCCAGATTACAGGGATTTTGAGGTTTTCGGGATCCTGCTGCGTAGGCGGCTTGCCTTTAGTCTGTCCATGACAGTCACCCTGTGTCTGTGGTCCCAGACAGACATCACAGGTTCCTATCAAACTAACACCTCTCTTTGGGTTAAAAAAAACCCCTACAATTTATGAGCTCTTTAGCCTTAGGCGATTTTAATTCTTCATTAGCAGGTTCCTATCTACCCATAAATTGTAGGCTTTTTAACCCAAAGAACCCCCAGAGAACCATTAGTTTGATAGGGACGCAACACCAAGAGGTCACCTTGGCATTGGCTGTTGGGCTCATAAAATTCGCCATCTTTTTGTGCCAAGTGTCTCAATTTTTACATGTTTTCCATAGCAGTAATGCATGTCTATATTCCCATACTCATTGTTACACATATCTTAGCTCTACAGAGTGCAACTGTCTCTTTTTCTACTTTGATTAAGAGATGTCATTCATGAATCAGGGTCATTATGATGTCATTAATGAATCATCAGTGGTCACTGAAATTTGTTGTTTCCTTGCTATCCGAAGCAGTTAGAGGGTCGTTCTGTCCCCATAACTTTCTCCTTTATTGCACCACTGGTTGCAATTACCTCAACAGCCTAAAAGCTGCCTTTGGTCCATATGAGAAGACAAATACTATTAAAGGCCAGTGAATGTTTGGGGCCATGTTGGAGATTTTGCATTGTATCCCACTGGCCCATGAGCTTCAAGTTTTGCCAGTGACAGCACAATTAGGAGGTTTTCTTTCACCTTTAAGAAAGATACTTCATATGGGAAATGTGAGGGGCGGCCATATCATTGGTGCGGCCGCACAGGGGCCCAAGAGGTCAGGGGGCCCATTACCACCTCCAAGGCAGGTGGAATTGTACATTTTGTTGAGCTTTGGGGCTTCAAAGTTTCCATATTTTGTTCTTGCACAGGGACCCTATTCTGTCTATGTCTGCCAGTGACAAAGGTAATAATGGCCATAATACTTCTCACTCACTTTTATGATGAAATAGCTTTTAACCTTAGAATGAAAAAAACAGCAGCCTTGGATACAAAGTTGACTGGACACTATACAAGTCAAGGAACACTGGACAATAGAGATTAGATGTGAACCGAAATTCTAGAAAACTGGCCTCTAATCTCCCCTTACTGTAGCCCTGACTATACCACGAGGAACCAATATCACCAGGGCACATTATGGTGTTTGTCACTTTATTGCCAAGGATAGCGCTGAGTGCTGCTCTACAATTCCTGACATTTGTAGCAGAATTGACGAGAATCCAAACAGAACCTCTCATTGCTGAGTGAATGAAGTGAAAGTGGGGGAGGGTTGAAAGGCCTAAAGCCTGCTTTACACGCTGCAATGTATCTTACAATGTGTCGGCGGGGTCACGTCGTAAGTGACGCACATCCGGCATTGTAAGGTACATTGCAGTGAGTGACAGGTATGTGCGATTGCGATTGAACGGTAAAACGTTCATCACATACACATCGTACCTTTCTCTAGAATTGTACGTCAGGTTGTTCATCGTACCCGGGGTAGCACTCATTGCAGTGTGTGACACCCCGGGAACGATGAACAGATCTTACCTACGTCCTGCGGCTCCCGGCCCACAATGCGGAAGGAAGGAGGTGGGCGGGATGTTTATGTCCTGCACAGCTCCGCCCCTCCGTTTCTATTGGTCGGCTGCCGCGTGACGTCGATGTGACGTCGAACGTCCCTCCCACTCCAGGAAGTGGACGTTCGCCGCCCACATCGAGGTCGTATGGACGGGCAAGTACATGTGACGGGGGTTACTGGTATGTGCGGCACATTCAACAAATTGAACGTGCCACACATACGATGGGGGCGTTGCAAATCGCATACCATATCGTATGCGAAATTGCAACGTGTAAAGCAGGCTTTACTTCTAACTTATCCTTGAGACTTGAGAAGGTATAAAGCATTACCTAAAGCAGTGCCCAATGTGGTCTACAGAAAGTGTGATGATATTATTTTTGAGTTATATGTCTTGTAATAATGTTCTTCCTCCTTTAAGGCTGGAATATTCATCTCCTAGGTAAGAGACATGGAACCTGGGATCATTAGCCCTATTGCCATGTTGCTGGAGGCTACTGCTACTTTTGGGAGAATCTGGAGGACCTTAAACTGGCTGTGTAGGCTAGTGCCACAGAGTGGGGTGTAGCTAGTCATGTAAGACCTGGTTTGGTGGGATCATCATCAGCCAGGAGAACCTTTCTTTTTCCTAATGTCACAATAGTCAAAGTCAAGACCACATTCAGTGATTGGCAGCATAGGCCACTGCCTTAGCACGGCCTCGGTCAGAGAAGAGTCCTGTGGTCTCTCCAGGGGGTTTGGTTCACTAGTCTGAATCTAGTACTTATATACACCTGACTCCAAATTCTACCTTCTTAGCAAAATACTTGGTTTTACTGCGCTCAGTTTTGTCTTGTAAAAGATCAGGCATCCATAAAATGCAGATTGCATCTCTGTGACATTTATCGGAAGGGACCTCCATTTTTTGTTGTTTCATGGTCCACAGGTCTTTTGCGCCTCATCATTCTTGTCTCACACCACGAGTATCTAATACCTTAGTTCACGGTCTACCCCCTCACCAGTCTCTTTCATTCAGTTGGGGTTGCCAACTTGACTTTTTATTTTTTTTTTTTGGATGACATCAAAAAATCACAGACAGACGATATTTTTTACCAACACATTGGAAAACCATAATAAACCAATATGAATGTGTGATCCTATGACTATATCAGGAGAACTATGCTACATTTCTAATTGGAGGTATTTGCTAATCTTATTATTTTACCTACTACGTATTGGGATAGGATCTTGGAGGTAGGAATAAACCTTTCAATTAAGTCATAAAACAAACCATATTTATTAATAATCTGCACCATTATTCTGCCTCAAAATATTGTGATTTTTTTTTTTACTGCTGAAAAACTAGATAAATAAAAAAAACTTCTATATATTGCAATGTTAGAAACCATCCATGTGATGTCCATGAAAGTCACTGACCCATAGACTTGTATGAGGGATTTTGAATCAGTGATTTGATCAAAAACAGAAGTCTCCATGATTTCTTATGGAGCACTTGGTCGGCAAAAACAGACATGTGAACATAGGCTCTATAGGGCACATGCTCCATACATGAAAAACATGGATACAGCATGTACGTGACTCACAGACATCTGGAGAAGGGTCCCATACTTGAACCAATGCCTTTGTTATGTAAATCATTATCGTTATTTGTCTTCTGTAAACGAGTAAGACTATCATTATATTATATAAAATATTTAGATTTTGTCAAAGGTATTTTGAGAGCAATGTTGTTGGGTGCCCAAGTTGCAACATATTTCATATAAATTGTCCCATGAAGAATGACATCTGCAAGGAGTTTATATGTTCTCCTGCCCCATGTTTCCTCTGGTTTCCTCCCACACCCCAAAGACATATAGATAGGGAATGGAGATTGCGAGCCTCAATGGGGACAGGGATGTCTGTAAAGCGCGGTGGCTCAGTGGTTAGCACTGCAGCCTTGCACCTCCGGGTTCTCTGGTTTCTTCCTAAAGACATACCTATAGGGAATTTAGATTGTGAGCCCCAATGGGGACAGTGTTGCTGATGTATGTAAAGAGTTGCGGAATATGTTGGCACTAAATAAAAATAAAGATTATTATTGTTATTATTATTATTATTATTATTATTATTGCGCTGTGGAAATTAATGGTGATATATAAGTGAGTAGAATAATTAATAAATTGAAAAAAAAAAAAAAGAGGTGTCCTTTAATCAAACTGAAAATTTTCAAAACATCCAAATATGTAGATATACATACTACAATTGTAAGAATATTACTAATAATGACAACAATCACTGATCAGTCCATAGAAAAGGATTAGGGAGTTTACAGAATGCAGATCTGGAAAAAAAGTAGAGCTATGTGTGTCTATAGAGAAGTCATGTTTGGGGAATTGGCCCCTGATGAATGTGTCTGGGGGTGGAAGGCTCCATGGTGCTATATCCTCATCAGCCTCTACTAATAATATGTCACTAATCTACAATCACCCACAGACACCCAGGACAAAAGGAAGGGACAATGACCAGTAATGCTGTATGTTCAGGCTTTTCTTATTATATTCACCCTGTCATCCTGCTGCCATACCCAGCTCATACAGAACTACAAATCCCAGCATACACCCAGAGGACACAGGTGTCTCCACATCTGGTCATTGCCCTGACATTGGGCCACTGATATACAGCTCCATTCCGGCTGCCCATAATTCTGCTCTACAGCCACAGAGCCACATAATCCCATCAGAAAAGCAAATCCGCCCACTTACCCCCAATTCATCCGGATGAATGAGTGTGATTTATTGGTGGGGCAGGACAATTTTCCGCTCACACCACACACATTTATTTGTCCATTTATACACTTTTATTTACTCTTCTATTCCTCTGCACATTTCTAATTTCACATTTGATCCTGTTTGATTTTGTCAGAGTCAAACACTAAATGGAAGAATTTAATAATGAGGATCTGGATGATGATAGCAAATAAATATAAAATAACAACAAAAAAGTGTAAAATTACAAATATATGCATGTTATAGTTTCCATTATACAATATAAATCTATTATCCTGCCAGAAACTTACTAGAGCTAATAAATAATGCAAGAAACAATATTCCAATTGTAGCATTAAAATCATAATAATTATGGTGGAGTTGATTGTAATAAAAAATAACAATAATAGTGGGAGCAGTAAAATAATGTCAGAGAAGAATTAATATCAGTTGTGAAAATAAAATAATTACATTATTATTATTATTATTATTATTATTATTATTATTATTATTATTATTATTATTATTGATAACAATAACCATGAATGAATGAATGAATGAATGAATGAATGAATGAATGAATGAAAAAGAAAGAAAATGAAAGAAAAATAGAAAAAGAAAGAAGGAAAGAAAAAGAGAATTAAGCAATGAAAGAATAAAAGAAAGTAAGAAATAAAAAGATAAATAAAGAAAGAAAAAGAAGATACAAGAAAGAGAAAGAAAGAAAAATAGTAAATTCAAGAAAGTAAAAAAAGATATAGAGAGAATGAAAGAAAGAAAAATAAAGAATGAATGAAAGAGAAAGAAAGGAGGCAAAAGACTGATTAGATAGATAGATAATAGAGGGATAGATAGATAGATAGATATAGATAGATAGATAGATAGATAGATAGATAGAGAGATAGATAGATAATGGATAGATAGATAGATAGATAGATAGATAGATAGATAGATAGATAGATAGATAGATAGATAGATAGATAGATAATAGGGAGATAGATAGATAGATAGATAGATAGATAGATAGATAGATAGATGGGTAGATAGACAGATAATAGATAGATAGATAATGGATAGATAGATAATAGGGAGATAGATAGATAGATAGATAGATAGATAGATAGATAGATAGATAATAGGGAGATAGATAGATAGATAATGGCTAGATAGAGGTATAGATAGATGATAGATAGATAGATAGATAGATAGATAGATAGATAGATAGATAGATAGATAGATAGATAGATAGATAGATAGATATGAAGTACTCTTGTATTTCGATCCTATTTATCAGTCCGGGTCGCTGTCCACTGCTCATTATACCCAACCGTAATACACACTCAGTTCTTTAAGAATCACAGTTCTAAAATGTATATACAGTGAATATACCATTACATTACTGTATATCAAGGGCACACAGAGCCATCACTGCGACAATTCCAAAGAACGCAGCAGTCGCAGCACTGTACGCAGCCTGTGCCCCATCCAAATAATGCGACTTTGTACATTTATTAATATTATTAGCATTATATTTTATTTATGCACTAACATTTTATCTACATGTTTCTTACACAAATGTAGGAAGTTACTTGTGCCATATTGTAAACATATCAACAAAGTGCACATTATAATATATATTTCCTTTTCCAGTGCTGCAATTTCTTTGTGTTTATAAATAAACCTACGATCGTGATCGAGAAAACTGTCAAATTGTCCTGACTTCTATAGATAGATAGATAGATAATAGGAAGATAGATAGATAGATAGATAGATAGATAGATAGATAGATAGATAATAAAAAGATAGACAGATAGAGCAGGTGATAATTACCCTGTGTAGTGTATGGTTATGATACTATATGTGTATTGCCTTTACAGGATATTTTTGATAATTAATTACTGTATGTGTATATACCTTTAGTGTGCGTATATATGTGCTTATTATATTATTACTGTGTGTGTATAATATTTGGTCATTATAATCTGTGTATAATGTGTCCTTATTGTTCTGTATGTGACCAGTGTGTAGATCCTGTGTATACAGTATATTTCTGCCCCTTCAGTGGTTATTTGCAGCTTCACTCTGATTCTATATAACGAATCTTCTACTATTGTTCTAAATTTCTCATTCATGGATCATAGATATTATTATTGTTATTAGGATTATTATTAATATATCAGTAATAGTATTATAAAATTAATGGGAATCATAAATCAATGCTCCCATACTGTGGCATAATTGTATTCTCTGATTGAACATTATTATATCTATTAGTATGGTATTAATATTATTATTACAAATTGCTCATTGGGGCAATTCACTCACGTATACAATGTCATTGCTATTACAATTATTAATATATTTTAATATTTATTAATAATAATAATAATAATAATAGTTAGTATTGTACACCGTTCATTAAGAAAATTGCCCATGCAATGTAATGACTATGAGAAATATATTGTGATTTATTTATCATTATTGTTAGAATTATTATCATCGCTATTATACGGCTCCATAGGGACTAATCGTGGACACAATATTCTATTGGTATTCTCTTATTTTTTTTTTATTAGTATTATTATTATTAATACTACACTATATACTGCTTTTATACTAACAATATTAACATTAAGTAGTAGTTAGCACCAGAAGTAGTTCAGGAATCCCACATTTCTTCACTGATACGATATAATAATAATAATAATAATAATAATAATAATAATAATAATAATAATAATAATAATAATTATTATTATTATTATTATTATTGTTATTATTATTATTATTATTATTATTATTATTATTATTGTGAGAATGTAACACAAACACAGCTATATGTGGAGATAATTCCAGAGTCAGAATGAAAGATTTCCAATTACAACTACCGGTTATAGGTGATAACAGTCTCTGAGGCAGAATTTGTGAGATTTTCGGTCCCATCCTCTTATTTTGTTATACACAATATTACATACAGCAGAGATACAGCGGGGGACGGAGACAAAGCTCCGGATACAAACAGTCTCCAAATTAAACATTAAACACACACGGGACATTATAGAAAACACTGGAAATATAGAGCAACAGGAGAAATGACGTGCGCTACGGTATATGGCGGGCACATGCGCAAGGAGTGCAGCGATATGTATATACACACACACAAAGCTGTACTATATATGCAGGGTAGTGTAATATACAGGGCAGTGCTATACATACAGTTCAGTGCTATATATACAGGTTCAGTGCTATATATACAGGTTCAGTGCTATATATACAGGTTCAGTGCTATATATACAGGTTCAGTGCTATATATACAGTGCAGTTCTATATATACAGGGGAGTGCTATACATACGGGGCAGTGCAATATATACAGTTTAGTGCTAAAGATACCGTGTATTGCTATGTATACACGGCAGTGCTATATACACAATGCAGTGATATATATATATATATATATATATATATATATATATATATATATATATATACAGGCCAGTGCCAGTGCTCTATGCATGGCAGTGCTATATATACAGGATTCTGCTATATATAGGGCAGTGCTATAGATAGAGAGCAGTGCTATATATACAGGATAGTGCTATGTATACACAGGGCAGTGCAATATTCAGGCAAAGCTATATATATATAGGGCACAGATATATATATATATATATATATATATATATATATATATATATATATATATATATATATATAGGGCAGAGCTATATATCAAAGCAGTGCCATATATGCAGGGCAGTGCAATATACATGGCAGTGCTATATATGCACAGAGCAGTGCTATATACAGGGCAGTGCTATATATACAGGGAAGTGCTATATATACACAAAGCAGTGCTATATATAGGGCAGTGCTATATATACAGGGCAGTGCTATATATACAGGGCAGTGCTATATATACAGGGCAGTGCTATATATACAGGGCAGTGCTATATACAGGGCAGTGCTATATATACAGGGCAGTGCTATATATACAGGGAAGTGCTATATATATACAGGGCAGTGCTATATACAGAGCAGTGCTATATACAGGGCAGTGCTATATATACAGGGCAGTGCTATATATACAGGGAAGTGCTATATATACACAGGGCAGTGCTATATGCAGTACATGGTAGTGTTATATATACAAGGCAGTGCTGGGATTCCTATATAGTGTTCTGTGTCCTGGTGTACAGCGCTGTACACACAATATATACTGATCTGTGCATCTTCCTGGAGCACAGTGTTCTGTAGCTTTCTGCACTCGGGATATTAATCATTTATACTATCCTTATATTCCTGAGCATACATAGTGCTCTATATCTTTCTAAAGCACAGTGATACTAATCCTGTATAACGTGTGTGATGTGCCTGTGGTGCAGGATCATACATCATCCATCATACATACAGCCTTCATATCTGCCGGCGATGTAGAGCTATGTCATAGATATTTATTTTATGTATCTATCTGTACTGAATAGATGTACATCGTACATAATGCTTTATATACATCATACATAGTGCTCTATATCTGCCTGATGTACAGTGCTAATATTCATACATAGTGTACTGTATAGTGGCTGGAGAACAGTACTATACATCATACATAATGTATCTGTATACTAGGAGAGCAGTGCTATAAATCATACATAGTGTACTGTATAGTGGCAGCAGTGCAGTACTATACATCATACATAATGTATCTGTATACTAGGAGAGCAGTGCTATACATCATACATAGTGTACTATATAGTGGCAGCAGTGCAGTACTATACATCATACATAATGTATCTGTATATCTGTATACTGCGAGAGCAGTGCTAAACATCATATATAGTGTACTATATAGTGGCAGCAGTGCAGTGCTATACATCATACATAGTGTACCAATATATTGGGACAGCAGGGCCATACATCATCCATAGTCTATTAGTGCTCTATATATGTGTCTGGAGTGCAGTGCTGTATTCAGCACATAGTGCAATCACATCCTGAGAGCAGAGCGATGCTGCAGTGTCTGTGCACCGTGCAGTGTTCGTGCACTCGATCCAGCACACATCTATGTGCAGTCTCCTGGGATAAGTAGGGAAACACTGCAGTCAGGAATACCCACGTTGTTCCAATGAATACAGCTGTCTCTGTCTCCTCTCCCCATTGCACCCCGGTCTCTGTGTCCCTCTCCCCATCGCACCCGGTCCCTGTCCTCTCCCCATCGCACCCCGGTCAGTGTCCTCTCCCCATCGCACCCCGGTCAGTGTCCTCTCCCCATCGCACCCCGGTCAGTGTCCTCTCCCCATCGCACCCCGGTCTCTGTGTCCCTCTCCCCATCGCACCCGGTCCCTGTCCTCTCCCCATCGCACCCCGGTCAGTGTCCTCTCCCCATCGCACCCCGGTCAGTGTCCTCTCCCCATCGCACCCGGTCCCTGTCCTCTCCCCATCGCACCCCGGTCAGTGTCCTCTCCCCATACTTAGGGGGACCCCAATCCTCAGGAGCCCTGTGCAGCTGCAGGATGGAGAGGGTGGTGGTACTTACAGTTCAGGTGAGTAAAGCCCTCTCCTGTGTCTTCTCCCGGACACTCATATTTTCTATATATTTCTTCCACATACACTTATAACAAGTGGGCTTTTGCATCCTACTGCAGCATTTTATACATGATGAGCCGTCAGTAATGGGATTATTAAACAAAAACCGTCTCAGGCGCTGGCGTTAACCTTTTTTTTAAATGGCTAATTAGGTTTTGCACAGAAAAATTAGATTTAACATTGCTTACATTGCCTGCATTTCAGTGGCTGCAACAATAATGGAGGAAAGAATGGGGAATGCACTCTAAGAGATAATACTGAATTAACTCTTTTAACACATAGTACAGGCTTCATGTGCTGTTTGCTAAGAAGAGAATATTTCCATGATCAAATAATATATACATAAAAACTAATTACATGGGATTGCTGACTAGAGCAATTATGTTACTGAAGGAAATAGAAAGGAGACGTGCGCCCTCTGGTGACAGGACTGAGGCACTGCAGGGGCGCCGGGAGAATTCACGGAAATGCGGATTGTGCAGACAGATGCGCCTTTATATTTTTATATTATTATTATTATTCAATTTAATAGTTACGTGCAATGTGTCTTAGAGATATCACTATAATTATAATGACATTCTTTACATCGGGAAAAACGAAATATCCAGGAATTCATTCTAAAATTTCACCTATCATCTACATAGTATCCATCTATTTAGCCATCTAAGCGAATAAAATGGAGCAGCACAAACAATAGTAGGTATGTGTGCAACCCAGGGGTCGTAACTCAGCAATTTATGGTGTATGGAAAAAAAAGCAAAAAAAAAAAAAAAATAAATAGCAGCAGTGAATAAAAAAATCATGCAAAAAACTGACACATGGACTCACGATCTTGTTCTTATTTTTTTGTGCTTTCTTCCTATCTATTATCTATCTATCCCTCCTCATCTATTTACATATTATCTATCTCTCTATGTACCTATCCATCTACCTATCTCTATCTATCTGTCTATATATATATATATATATATATATATATATATCCCCATTATCTGTCTATCTATCTATGCATGTCTCTTCATCTATCTATCATTCTATCTATCTCCCTATTATCTATCTATTTATCTATCTATCTATCCCTCTATCTATCTCCCTATTATCTATCTATCTATCTATCTATCTATCATTCTATCTATCTCCCTATTATCTATCTATTTATCTATCTATCCCTCTGTCTGTCTATCTATCTAGCTATGTCTCTTCATCTATCTATCTATCTATCTATCTATCTATCTATCTATCTATCTATCTATCTATCCCTCTATCTGTCTATCTATCTAGCTATGTCTCTTCATCTATCTATCTATCTATCCCTCTATCTATCTCCCTATTATCTATCTATCTAGCTATCTAGCTATCTCCCTATTATCTATCTATCTATCTATCTATCTATCTATCTATCTATCTCCCTATTATCTATCTCTATCTATCTATCTCCCTATTATCTATCTATCTATCTATCTATCCCTCTATCTATCTATCTCCCTATTATCTATCTATCCATCTCCCTATTATCTATCTATCTATCCCTCTATCTATCCCTCTATCTATCTATCTATCTATCCCTCAATCTCCCTATTATCTATCTATCTATCTCTATCTATCTATCTCCCTATTATCTATCTATCTCCCTATTATCTATCTATCTATCTATCTATCTATCTATCTATCTCTATCTATCTATCTATCTCCCTATTATCTATCTATCTCCCTATTATCTATCTATCTCCCTATTATCTATCTATCTATCTATCTATCTATCTATCTATCTATCTATCTATCTATCTCCCTATTATCTATCTCTATCTATCTATCTCCCTATTATCTATCTATCTATCTATCTATCCCTCTATCTATCTATCTCCCTATTATCTATCTATCCATCTCCCTATTATCTATCTATCTATCTATCTATCTATCTATCTATCCCTCTATCTATCCCTCTATCTATCTATCTATCTATCCCTCAATCTCCCTATTATCTATCTATCTATCTATCTATCTATCTATCTATCTCTATCTATCTATCTCCCTATTATCTATCTATCTCCCTATTATCTATCTATCTATCTATCTATCTATCTATCTATCTATCTATCTATCTATCTCTATCTATCTATCTATCTCCCTATTATCTATCTATCTATCTATCTATCTATCTATCTATCTCTATCTATCTATCTCCCTATTATCTATCTATCTCCCTATTATCTATCTATCTCCCTATTATCTATCTATCTCCCTATTATCTATCTATCTATCTATCTATCTCCCTATTATCTATCTATCTATCCCTCTATCTATCTATCTATCTATCTATATATCTATCCATCCATATCATGTGCATGTGATTGCATTTTCCTAAATTAATATATATAATTCATTTTTACAAATAACACTATTGTTGGCTGCGCACCCTTTCCTTTTCTCAGATGTCCCATGCTGTCCTTGCTGCCCTTGGAGCGTCCCTAGGCCTTTAGCACACGCTGCTTTTTTGCTGCGTTTTTGCGCGTTTTTTGGGTGCAGTTTTGCTCTCAAAACTGCGTGCATTTCCTTCCCCAGCAAAGTCTATGAGATTTCATTTTTGCTGTGCGCACGTTGCAGCTTTTTTTGGCTGCCAAGCATGTCCTTTTTTGCCAGCGTTTTTGAGCCCCTCCAGTCAATAGATTTGACTTAAAGGCTAAGTTCACACACTGCGTTTTTTTGACGCTGCATTTTTGTGCGTTTTTGGCCGCTAAAAACGCACCCGCGTCAAAAAAACCGTGGCAAAAACGCATGCGTTTTTACCGCGATTTGGTGCATTTTTGGCTGCATTTTGCTGCATTTTTGATCTCTGCGTTTTTTTAGCAGTTTTCCAATGCATTGCATGGGGGGAAAACGCAGAAAAACGCAGGAAAGAATTGACATGTCCATTTTTTTTTTTAAGCTCAAAAACGCAGCTTAAAAAAAAAGTTGTGTGCGGACAGCAAAAATGAAAACTCATAGACTTTGCTGGGGAAGCAAAGTCCTGCAGTTTTGAGGCCAAAAACGCACCCGAAAACGGGCAAAAACGCAGCGAAAAATGCACTGTGCGCACATAGCCAAAAAACGCACTGGGCAAAAACGCTGTAAAAAAAATGCAGTAAAACGCAGCAAAAAATGCATGCCAAGAGAGTGTTTATTTGGTCACCACACAGATGCAGCGTGCGCACATGGCCTAAGGGCTTATATGTAACAGTCATCATTTTACTTTACTGCTTTTAGTTTCAAAATGGCCACAAATGCAAAGTTCACACTAGAATCTTATGCTGCAATTCATTTCTTTGGGTGGTTTATGGATCATCAGGAAAACAATAGGAGGACCCCAAGGTGAGGGATTAGTAAGACAATTTGTCCGGGATCTTGAGTTACAGCAGAAGGCTTCTTCCTCCAGTCTCTCGCTGTGGAGTTACCGATGGGTCTCTGTGGGGTGCGCAGCGCTCATCTTACAAGTGGTTGCAGTGATTCTTTATAGCAGCAGGCCTGGGGAGCGGGGGCAAAGGGCTGTGATCTGGGAACGACATTTTCTTCCAAACTTCTGGTCAATAGGCCACTGTAAGCAGTGTCCTTGTGATGCCAGTTCCCTGGATTCTCACACATAGGTGTTTCAAAAAGTTTTGTCTTATGTTACATTTACACAACTAAAGTGAATGATCACAAATGTCTGGAGTGTAGCAAGCAAAATAAAATGCATGGGGCCCTATATTCTGGAATGTTCACAATAATTAGGCCCCTATTGAAGCCCTTTAATGTTCTCACCCATGAAAACCCTTTCATGGCCATTATATAGTGTGATGCTCTCAAAAATGCTCCCACCCACACAGAGCATAACCCCCCCCCCCCACACACACAGCTGTCATTATGATGACCCCCACTCAGTATGATGTCCCAAAAGTCATCACTCAGTATGATACCCCCAACAGTATCATTGCCCCCACAACACACCACATCATACGAGGCTCTCTCAATATGATGCCCCAAGCCCACACAGTATCATGATCTCTACAGCCCCCTACACAATGTACAAAAATAGAGACCACACCTGGGATGATCTGACATTTTTTGAACCACCATTTTATTCAACAGTAGCTGTGTTGAGAGGATGTGGATGCTGTTAAAATTGTAATGATGGATGGGTGCGAGGACCAGGTCCTGAAAGGCACTCAGGTTTGCCGCTGTGGGCGGTACATCACTGGAATTAGAGATCTTGAAGCCTTGGTACTGGAGTAGCACTTTGAGTTACTTGGTGTTGCTGAGACATGGTTGGCCCCTTCCCAGAAGTGGACTGTAAATCTTCCTAGTTTTACACTCTTTCGAAAAACAGGTCAAATAGGAAACGAGGAGTGTGTCGGTATGTTAGGAGTAATATGAAAGTAAGTGTGAAAGAGGCAATGGGGAGGGTGATCATGAGGAACTTGAAACTCTGTATGTGGAAGTATAAAGGGAGGTAAATACTGTGGGCGTGATAACATGGTTTGGAAAAGCAATGTTTTTGGCAGTGCTATACAAACTTGCACATGTGTGCACCTTTGTAGGCCCCAGCATTGAGCTTCTCTGATGCCAGTGTACGCGTTCCGGCTTCAGATAGGCTCACAGTGCATGATCGGAAGTCACTCGCACTTCCACTCATGCGCACTACTCTAAAGCCGGGTGTATGCATCCCAGCTTCAGAGAGGCGTAGTGTGCATGCCCGGAAGTGTGTCCACTATGTCTAGAAGAAAGAGGGTTTAATCATAATCACAGATGCAAACTCTATCCTGAAAGAGCAGTGAGACTATGGAACTCTCTGCCACATAATATTGTAATGGTTGATTCACTTCTAATATTTAAGAGCGGCCTGGATGCCTTTCTTGAAAAATATAATATTACTGGTTATGTGCACGAGATTCTGTGATGGGAAGTTGATCCCAGGGAACTAGTCTGATTGTCGAATGTGGAGTCAGGAAGGAATTTTTCTCCTAATGTGGAGGTTACTGTCTGCCCAATAGGGTTTTTTGCCTTCCTCTGGATCAACATGGGTTGAACGTGATGGACTTAGGGACACTTTGCACACTACGACATCGCAGGTGCGATGTCGGTGGGGTCAAATTGAAAGTGACGCACTTCCGGCGTCGCAGGCGATATCGTAGTGTGTAAAGCATTTTTTATACGATTAACGAGCGCAAAAGCGTTGTAATCGTATCATCTAAGTAGCGTCGGTCATTTCCATGAATTGGGAATGACCGATGTTACGATGTTGTTCCTCGTTCCTGCGGCAGCACACATCGCTGTGTGTGAAGCCGCAGGAGCGAGGAACATCTCCTACCTGTGTCCCGGCCACAATGCAGAAGGAAGGAGGTGGGCGGGATGTTTACGTCTCGCTCATCTCCGCCCCTCCGCTTCTATTGGCTGCCTGCCGTGTGACATCGCTATGACGCCGCATGACCCGCCCCCTTAATAAGGAGGCGGGTCGCCGGCCAGAGCGACATCGCAGGGCAGGTGAGTGCATGTGACGCTGCCGTAGCGATAAGGTTCACTACGCCAGCTATCATCATGATATTGCAGCTGCGACGGGGGTGGGGACTATCGCGCACGGCATCGCAGCATCGGCTTGCAATGTCGTAGTGTGCAAAGTGCCCCTTAAATCTACCTTCAACCTTAAACACTGAGACTATGAATAGTCTAACTCAGGAGTTGGCCATAGTGAGAATCATCGATAGCTAAAAAAAAGTCTTAGATTTTTTTTTTTAAATAAAATAAGAAATTCTTATCTGAATATGTGAAATTCTTGTTCTAAATGTTTATTCAATCGATCGACATTTGGTATCAAGAAGGAAAATCTTGCTCTTTGGACAGACTGGGTCATGTCTTGGGTGTGCATGAATAACCCATTCCCTTTATCTTTCCCTATCCCTTGGTCTTTTTCAGCCATACTGTTTGTTCACGTGCCTCTCTGATCCTGGGATATCGCCCACTCTGCCCTAAATGTAAATCTAATCTTGTTAGCCAAGTAGACATGGTCCTCAACTTTTCTCTAAGGAAATCTTGAGGACAAAAAAATGGTGTTAACTTTGGGCAGCATCAATCTATGGGTAACATTGGTTCTATACTGGTGTTGTGCATAGCTACTAGTTTGATAAATGGAACTAAGTATAGAGACTTGCAAATGTAGAAGCTTTACTTCCAGAGTTTTGTATAGGAACCAACCACTGGACTAATTATGTCTTACACGGCAATGAATAAAATTGTTAACATTACACGAACTATTAAGTGCTGGATTTCTGGGGCTCCACATCTGTCTGCATTGTGTGTGCACGTGGACGTAAAGTTTAATCTGCACAATTACTGTCACCTCCATTGACTGGTCCCAAACATTCGTCCGCCTTCCTGCATGTTTCATCCTATTCAGCCAGGCCTGCCGAAACGCAGCCGTCAACCTGCTTAATTGACAGAATTCTTTATTCTGGTATTTAAATGTCCACCGAAAGAAGGGGGAGATATCACTGCACCATTCACGTTTCACTTTGTACAGAAAGCAATGTAAAACAATAGGAGGAGAAGGACAAGCAATCAGCACAGCAGATGACAAGAGTGAAAAGACGGCTCCTGACTGATCTGCCTCTGCCAGGTCTTTTCTCTGTGTCTTGAGGCTTTTGTATAGAGTAAAGAACATGTAGCTGATAATAAAGAAGACGTTTAATTCAAGCCTTAGATCTCCGCAAAAGATGTCCTCTGTATCACACGAACACCGGTATACAGCGTATTCTGTATGCGCGATCTACATGGACAAGATAGGATGTGATTACACTGGTGCATTAGTCTTGGCAGGGTCCGATACGTCATTGGTGCAACCTGTGCAGCCGCACAGGGGCCCAAAAGGTTGGGGGGGCTTTTCTACCTCCGAAGCAGGTGAAACTGTGCTTTTTTATGAGTTCTTGGGCTGCAAAGAGGCCCTTTTCTGTCACTGTCCACCAGTGAATCCTGTCGTACCTACACTTGTATATTAGAGGACTGCATTTATAAATTAGCTTTCTGCATCGTTTTCCTTATAATCTGGACTGATGAGACTAGAATAGGTGACAGCCAAAAAAATCCAATTTTATGCAGGTTTTCTGCAGTGTTGGCACGATTTAGGTAGTTTAGTATCAGCCTATATTCTGCTGACAACCTCGTAGGACAACATTGGGGAGTTTGTTTTTTGGCTCCAATTCCCTGCCGTGTTATAGGACTGTTCCCAAGTATACAGGGAAAGATTACTATAATAGGATAATATTAGAAATCTGCTGATTACACACTATTTTACAGAAATACATACAAAAGTTAAGGGACTTTACAAATGCATTACTTTACACTTACTGCAAGTATTAGCTATGCTGTATTCGGGATTATATATATGACAGAGATCCCATGCTTGTGGACCGCTGTCTATTGCCTCCTTCGCACATCCGTGTCTATTTACGCGTCATGTACCGGAGACACGGACACACGTAGTCCCAAAATTAATGTGCTTGGTAATACATCAATGTTTTCTCAATGACCGTGTGGAGCACACTGCTGCCTCTGCTGTTGCTTCTGGGCCCGCTCATTATGCTCATGAATATTCACTGCACTGACCATGGAAGTAACAGCAGCGCTGGAGACAGCATCACTGGAGACAGGTAAGTGTACCAGCTGTCTGTGTGCTATCTGGATGTCACACTGATTGCACAGGGATAGCACACGTAAAACATACACAGACATGCACACACATACGTGCCTTCACCATGGGCTGTGCAAAACATTCATGTTTTGCACAGATGTGTGAAGGAGGTCTAAGAGAAAGAACTGAGCACTGCTTTGCATGAATGGACTCCAACTCTGGCAGACTCGGTCTGAGTGCATAAAATGGTGACGTACGTAACTATGTGGCTTTCATTAAGGGGTTTTCCCATGAAAAATCTTAATTTTAAAGTTGATTTTAATCAATAGATCTTGGAATAATTGGATGTGTTAAAAATGTTCCTGTGCTGAGATAATGTTATATATGTTTCCATGCTATGTACTGTGTAATGTCTGCATCTGGTTTTCAAGCAATTTTAGTGTGGTTTTCTGTCAGGAGGTGCAAATTTGGTGCTGAAATGTCAGATATCAGCACCAAATTTGCACCTCCTGGCAGAAAACTGCACCAAAATGGCATCAAAACCGTGGGTTTTTTGTATTTCATTTCAAATAAAAGATTTTTTGGGTCTTTGTGTTTATTTCTTTTCGCTGTGAGCTGCCATTAACCCTTTATTACCCCAATTGCCACCGCACCAGGGCAATTGGGAAGGGTAAAGTGCCAGGATTGTCACATCTAATGATTGCAACAATTCTGGCCGGCTGCAGCCTGCTATTTTTAGGCTGGGTGGGCCCAATAAGCATGGGCCTCCCCAGCCTGAGAAAACCAGCACCCAGTTGTCGAGCTTTATCATGGCTGGGTATCAAAGTTGGGGGGGACAACATGACAGTTTTTTAAATTATTTATTTAAATAATAATAAGAAAAAAAAGCCACATATGCTTCCTCTTATTTTGATACACAGCCAAGATAAGTGCATGGCTGGGGGCTGCAGCCGGTAGTTTATCTGTGCTGGGTACAATAATACGGGGGGACACCAAGCCAATTTGTTTATTTTTATACCACAATCATGACCCACAGACAGGGTCTGTGATTGCAAGCAGTACGACACTCTGTCAGCAAATATCCGGGATCAGTTCCGGCCAGAACCGATTTTTTTGTTACGTCCAGTTAGTCCCACAGATCACGGATATCTGCAAGTTCGCCCATCACTACTCCAGATACAACTGGTGTAACTGAGCCATGTTCGTAGGCCACCTTGCTCACACTGGCCTTTTCACCTTTGCCCAGAAATTTGCTATAGGATTGAGATCAGGGCTTTGTGGTGGCCACTCCAAAACATTGACTTTGCTAACCTTAAGTCACTTTGTAACCAGTTTGGCAGTATGCTTTGGGTCATTGTCCATTTGGAAGACCCATTTCTGTCCAAGCATTAAGTTCCTGGCTGATGTCTTGAGATATTGATTCAGTATTGCCACTTCTTTCCTCATGATGCAGCAAAACAACTCCACAACATGATTCTAGCACCCCCGTTTTTTACAGTTGGTATGGTTTTCTTAGGCTTCAAAGCATCTCCTTTTTGCCTCCAATTGTAACGATGGTCATTATGGTCAAACAGTTAAATTTTAATTTAGTGAGACCACAGGACACGTCTCCAAACATTAAGGTCTCTGTTCCTGTGTGCATTTGAAAACATTAATCTGGCTTTTTTATGTTCTTTTGGAGTAATGGCTTCTTCCCAGCAGAGCAGCCTTTCAGCCCATGTTGATACAGTACTCATTTCACTGTGGATAATGACATAATCTTATCGGCTTCCGCCAGCATCTTCACAAGGTCTTTTGCTTTTATTCTTGGGATTATATATGTCAAGGTTAAAATGATGATTATGATGATGAGACTCAAGCGATCTCTCTCGGGATCTGACTGCTGTTTCAAATCATATTGTCATGTGTGCACACGAGACTAAACAACAGACAACGGGTCACTTATATTTATCTCCATGACTGGCACTGACCAAGACTGGTCTTTATTGTTTGAAACTTTCTATAGCTCTTGAGAAGTGAAGGGTGTAGCCAAAATACAGTCCAATCAAGAATCGCAGGCTGGACTTCAATACGTATAGAAATTAGCATAATCTCTTCTTGATTGGTCAGTCCAGGCTTAGGAATGTCTTCTTTGTTCATCACCTCCAGTGTAGACAGGATGTGGCAGCCATCTTTAAAATTACATGTGCTGGTATATACTGTGTTTAAGGAAAATACACTGAATATGCAATATACGTATTAGTAAAAAGAACAAAGACATGCATAAATATGTGCGTTAGTTTACATCTACTAAACTATATACCTGAGTCTATGAAATGGCTGAATTAAGCATTTTTGGACACTCAATTCTTATCCTCAACAGTCCCCCCTAAAGACTTATTTCTGCCATTTTTGAATTCTAAGGGTACTGTGTTTCCTTGGGAAGAGAGGTCGAAAGATCTGTTGGAAAAACCTGCCTAACTGAACGTTGAGGCATGGGCGGAAAGGGAAAGTGGTTTTCTTCGGTTTGAGACCAAGGACTCCTAGGCGAGTCCTCATCCTTTGTAGTTGGACTTTCCCATGTATCAAGGTTCTCTAAGTCCTCTCTTCTAACTGTTTTGGCAATAATGGTCTGAGACTGTACAGGTTTTTTGAAAAGGATAAGTATGAGCAGAACGCTCAGTGCAGCTCTGGTTGGTCGACCCTCTTGCAATGCGAGGCGTTAATCCATAGATGTTTCTGCGGTTGGATCGACTCATTTCGTGTTGACTCATGGCTCTTTTTCGCTTGTCCTTTAGGATCAATCAGTCTCCTGACTGAAAACCATATGCTACTAGCTCTAATTTAAGATCTGAAATTAGAAAATACACCTGTTTATCACACTATTTAGTCAATCATATAAAAATTGTACATGCCTGTGCTAAACCAAAAAATATCTTACATAAAAGCCTGTTTATTACGAAAAGAAAACAAAACATGAATTTTGTACATAATTTGACAGTTTCCACTTTTCTACAAAATATACACTTTTGTAAACCCATTTTCTTTAATTTTTTTTTTTACATACCACCATCATGTGCTTCTCAGCAATAACGTCGTTTTCTGCACTGGAATGCCTCTGACCAAACCTAGAGAGAAATTTACACAACAAGCACAGACTTGCATACAACGTGCTCATGATATACATCTATAATCAGTTTGCAGTCTCTAAAAATGGGTAGAGCAGGTGCAAGGTGTTACTGCGGATTCTTTACAGTTCTTTTTTCTCACTTCGTTTTAGGCACATGTCTTACAAGACTGGGTGAATCTGCCCACCTGGGTACTGAACCTTGGTGTCACCAAAGCACACACTGATATCCGTCTTACACAGATTTTAGTCCATAGGTTACCTGGGCCATCATTAAGAAGAGCTCTCATAGCAGAGAAAGCTTACCACCCTTTATCCACAGACCTTCCTCAGTCAGCTGGCTCCCTGCATGTCACACTCCATTCCTTGTTGATTTTCTTGTTGATGTAGGGATTTAAGAACACAAGGAGTGACAAAAGTCACTGATCTGACAGGTGTCACCGAGGCATGGTCAGTATTGGTGAAAGACTCTCAACTCTAGGCCCGTTCACTGCTCCTTGGTCAGCTGCACCTGTGCGGGGATCTCCATCCGATTCCATCAGCTCAGATCTAGACTTTCTCTTCAGCATACCTAGCTCATTTGACAACAGGAAAAAATCTACAACCTACAAACACATCTAAAGACTCTTACCCACTCCTGTTCTACCCATCTAGAGAGGCATTTAATGCTTCACTGCCTCCTGTACCGATAGGAGAGAGTGGTTCAAATTTAGACTTCCTCATGTTGTGCAAACCGCAGCATATCCAGTGTAGAATTGACCAACATCTTGTTCCATCTATAAAAAACAAAAAACCAAAAAAATATACATTAGATCATTCTTATAACTTTAACTCTGACTATAATACAGTTAGTGGTCATCTATACTTCACATGACTGAAAATACTAAATAATTAAACAAATAAACATATAAGACAAGACTTTCCTATTTCAGTTAACAGATATGCTTCATAGTGATCTAGTAAACATAACTATTGCAAGGGAAAAGCCAGCTTCAAAACCTATCTAATATGCCTGCTGCGCCCTCTACTGTTGAAGAATATAATTAATACCTTCGTCCCCCCTTGTTTGGTTTATTTACCAATGTAACAAAATTCAGAGTTTTTATGTTGGTATTCCCTAAAAGAAAAAAAATGAAACAGCAGGTAATAAATTAGCTATATACTAAAAACTAAAATTGGACAAATACTGAAAATAACGTATATCTTACAAGAATATACATTGCTGGGGAAATTTAAAACCTTACGATAAACAACAGAAATTAAATCGCACATCTCATGAAATCTAATTTTCCCTACAAAATTAATTGAATCATTCAGATATAAGCAGTAAACTAAAAATGTGAAATCCTGAACTCTAAGGGTTAAACCGAACTTACGTCACTATTGGGAAAAAAAACCCACATTCCATTCTTATCTCTAAGTAGAAGCCAGAAAAAGAAGGGAAAAAAACCTCATCTTTTGTTTTAAACTCTGGACAAACTTCTCGTTCCGCTCCTTGGACACACTGCTCAATGCTCTTACAAATGGATATAATACCTCCTGACATCAGTAGGGTAAGTCTCCCAAGATTTTGTAGAGTAGCTAATACGGTACAAAGATATGTATTTACCTACCTCTTTTCCATTTTATGATACAATGTTACTGGACTTCTAGAATACCAATTATTGTATGTGGACAATTACCTCCTTCTATTTATCAATTCTGTAAAAGTTTCACTTATTTATCTTTGACTTGCATTTATTGGATAGCTGAGTAAACAAATATAATATTTTACACTTATTCAAATGTGTTAGTCGTATATACCAGAAAACACCTCCCACCGGGGATGGGTGGAGAGCTTTGGACAAAGAGCCATTGCGAGGGACGTGGCTTATGAGGTATACTGCCATCAGTGGGTGCAGCAAGATGGCCCCCACAGGAAGTCCCAGGCACCTGACTTCCGGGTGTAGCATCCATGTTGTGACTCCCTGGGTGTAATGGGAGGGGCTGGAACTACGGAGTGAACCAGGGTTGTATATGGGGAGTGTCTACATTATTATGCATTTACACACTCTGCTATAGGCTACTATTCTATAAACGCCTACATTTATGCATGATTCCTATGCAGAACAAGGGATTCAAAATAACAAATGTACTTATAAACTCTCAATACTCTCACTAGGCTAAAATAATCCCACAACAAATCTCCTAATTATCAAAACGTGCTCTTAAGATAGAAAACCTAGCACAAGTACATGTACATTTAACACTTGGTCAGTTTTTTTTTTCTCCGAAGCTGTGAGCCCCCCTTCACAGATATGCGGGCACTGTGCATTCCAGCTCGGGAAGGGAGGGGGTGTCCTGCTTGTGTCTTCCACATCTTTTCTTTGGAGAAGGATCCTGCAGGGAGAATCTTTGAACTGAACTAAGGAATGATAACTTCACAATCTCATCATAGATTCTTTGCACTACCCATGTCCATCATAACCCACCAATTTATACCTCTTGGAATTCTCAGCTCCTGTAGGAAAAAACAATCTCTTCTTGAACAGAGTATACATAGTGCTTTAATTGGACCGGACGGTTCCAACTGAATCCTCTTCCCTCCCCTGCTGTGTAATAAGGACACACTTAGACATCCAACGTATGAATACAATACTGTTCCTCATACGTTCCTATTTCCGGTGTCTTACACAGAAGTGCATGAGTTAATACTCAGGGGAATACGCTGATTCAAACACTTTCCTCCAACACCGGAATCCCTCCCCCTCCTTACCGTATAAAGAGGACGCAATTTTCAGCGTCCAACACGTGGATACTATATACCGTTCTCCACGTGTTCCTATTTCTCTGGCTATAAACACGGCAATAGATGTGACAAACACTGGCGGAAACGCCAATTCCCTAATCTCACTGTTCCAAAAACAAACCAACAATTACAAAATATTGAAAAACGCATAAACCAGCTAGTTTCTATTCCAAATTCCAAAACAGACTGTCATGCCTGCAAACAGCCCCCTCCTTCTGCTCCTAAAGAATTTCTCTCAGTCACTCACACTAGCCCCCCTCCTTCTGCTCGCTCTCAGCAGCTGACTAATTGCTAGCCCACTGACCCCCCCTTGCTTTCTTTGTTCTCATTGAAGGAATGCAGCCATGTGCCTGGGCTCCTGCTACTCAGAAAGCCCCCGATTTCTGCCTAACTTACAACAACTCAATAATACAGACAGCCAGTCAGAACCCATACAAAAGACCCACGGAACCAGCACCTATGGGTGTGGATTCGTTCCTTTGTTCTAGGTCACCGGTGAGTGACGGTCACACCATTAGGTCTCCGGTGCACTACCACTCTCCGGACTAGTGACCACCCCCTTTCGCCAGGTGTCTCTCGAACCACAGGTAAAACAGCACACACAATGTATATGATGCTTACCGCGGATCGGAGGGTGATCAAATCCTCGATATCGAGCAACACCTGTATACTTGTGCAGTAGCCCCCAGACGTCTGGAAAGTGGAATATCTGACTCACTCTTTTCGGCGGCCCCACGGTAGGCGCGCCAACTGTCAGTTTAAATGATAATTATGATGATGAGACTCAAGAGATCTCTCTCGAGATCTGACTGCTGTTTCAAATTATATTGTCATGTGTGCACACGAGACTAAACAACAGACAACGAGTCAGTTATATCTATCTCCATGACTGGCACTGACCAAGACTGGTCTTTATTGTTTGAAACTTTCTATAGCTCTTGAGAAGTGAAGGGCATAGCCAAAATACAGTCCAATCAAGTATCGCAGGCTGGACTTTAAGACATATAGAAATTAGCATAATCTCTTCTTGATTGGTCAGTCCAGGCTTAGAAATGTCTTCTTTGCTCATCACCTCGAGTGTAGACAGGATGTGGCAGCCATCTTTAAAATTACATGTGCTGGAATATACTGTGTTTAAGGAAAATACACTGAATATGCAATATACGCATTAGTAAAAAGAACAAAGACATGCATAAATATGTGCGTTAGTTTACATTTACTAAACTATATACCTGAGTCTATGAAATGGCTGAATTAAGTATTTTTGGATACTGAATTCTTATCCTCAACATATACACATGTCTGACCAAAGCACGTTCACCTCTGGTACACAGGACATGTCTCCTTCCTGAATGGTATGATGGCTGGACATTCCCATCTTGCTTCTACTTGCATATAATTGTTTGGACAGATGACAGAGGCACTTTAAGGTCTTTGGAAATTGCACTCAAGGATGAACCAGACTTGTGCATGTCCAAAATTCTCTTCCTGAGATCTTGGCTGATTTCTTTTGACTTTTCCATGATGCTACACAAAGGAGCAGTGTGTTTTATGTGTGCATTAAAATACATCCACAGGTGTGTCTCTAATTAACTCAGATGTTGATAATAAATAAACCATAATATCAGAAGCTTCCAAAGACATGACATCATCATTTGTGCTGGCCCATATTGTTTAAAGACACAGTACACTTAGTGCAAGTAAACTTTTGACTTTGCATAAAGTAATAAAAATGCCTTAAATCATTCTCTCTCATTATTTTGGCATTTGGGAAAGGTAAATAATTTTAGTTCCTAATTAACCTAAAAGGGGAAAGGTTTATTTTGATTTCATGTCAGATAGTGAGAAAAAAATGCAGATATGTCTTTTAAGATAGTGAATGTAAACTTTTGGTCTATCTATCTATCTATCTATCAAATTCAAGTTCAAAGAAGCTTTTGTCGCGGGCAGGGGGTGACTGACCACGTCAGGGAAGACTACCCGAGGCGCTCGGATTCGGGATCGTGGCTGGGGCTTGAGTGGCAGTCGGATCCGGGGCTCGTGCAGCGGCCCGTCGTCCACAACAATAAAAAAGGGGGTATTTACAGGGGAAGAGTTTGTCAGTGACGCCACCCGTGGGTTGAGGTGATGGATGGTGACACCTCCGCTGCCTTGATATGGGGGGTGCCCGGGGCTGATGGAGCAGGGCAGCAAGGTGGAATCCCCTCCACGGGTAGGGGAGGTGTTGTCCTGGGGCCCTGAGGATAGTGAGGGGTTGCAGGGAGCAGTCTTTAGGAAGGGACCGGATGGTACCGGTGTACTCACTGTGGTAATAAAGCACACAAAGTCCGTATTGTAAACCAAGGCCGGATGCCGGAAGCCTCTGGAGGGGTGTGCTTGGTTCCGCACACGGGCTGACAGGGCAGGGGCCCTTCCTCCTGCACTTGTAGTTTCTTGTGTGGTGACTTAATCCGCATAAAACAGGAGAAGTCCGCTCCCTATGTTATGTACTGTGGGAGCTTCTGCCCGCGAAAGCTGACCCGTGGGATCTCTGTGGGCTCTGGCGGATGCCCTATTCCCCTCGTTGAGCTTCTGTTTCGCTCTCTGGGCTTCTCGTGGGACAAGATCTGGAACCTTGTCCACTGCTGGCTAATCGGTAAGGTGCTTGAAGCGGTCCTTGCCCTGGGGTCCAGGTACCCCAACTGTGCACGGCCTCCGGACCGGATTCCCGCTGTCGGCACCGGTGGGCTACAACCCTGCCTCAGTCCACTTAAGGTCTCCTGCAACCGGATCTCCGTCACCTGTGGCCCTGCTCTGCCGTCTACCACCTAGTCAGCTCAAGTAGTCTGGTAGTCCGGGAGCTACAACCCCCGACTATCACTTCACTGCTCTCCCCTCCTCTCTCAGTACTGTTCTCTCCTCCGAACTCCAACTCCAACTGACTTGTTCCCTCCCCTGACACCTCAAGACCCCTAGGTGGGCGTCTCCATCTGCCTGGTCCCGCCCACTGGGGTGTCCCTATTGTCCCAGGGGGGGTGACTAGGCTTTTGAGGCTGGTGTTACCTGTGTGTGGTGTTGTGTTGGTAGGCCAAGGAGGATGGAGTCCTCCACCTGTAAGATTTGTGTAGTCTCTGTGACAACCTGGTTTTGCCAGGGCATCACACTTTATTGGCAGGACACATTATTTTTTCCAAAGCAAGTGTACAATAGGGATGGGGATATCTTTCTATCATATAGCCATCTTTATATATGACTAGAAGGTGGCCCGATTCTACGCATCGGGTATTCTAGAATTTACGTATTGTGTAGTTCATGTATGATTTTTGTTATATATATATATATAGAGAGATGTTGTTGTCTGTAGTTACCAAGTGTTTGTGTAGGCGCTGTACATGTTCTGGGTGTTGTCTGGGTGTGACGGGGGGTGAGAGCGGTGTTGTATGTGTGTTGCGTGTGTTGCATTGTTTGTGGAGCGCTGTGTGTCTGTAGCGTTGTGTGTGTGTTGCGCGGTTTGTGTGTGTGTGGTGTGTTTTGGGGGGAGGTATGTTTTGTGCAATGTGTGTGTTGTGCGGTATGTGCGTATATTTGTGTGTGCCGCGGTGTTTGTGTGTTGGGTGTTGTGTGTGTGCAGCGTTGTCTGTGTGTGTGGGTGTCTGTGTAGGGCAGTTGTTTGTGGTTCCCAGTGTGTGTGTGTGGTGTGTTGTGCAGTGCGCGCGCGTGTGTGTGTGTGTGTGTGTGTGTGTGTGCATCAGCCTCTCTTCTCTCAGCCTACCTCTCCCAGCCTCCCTCCTCCCAGCCTCCCTCAGCATCAGCCTCCCTCTCCCAGCCTCCCCAGCATCAGCCTCCGCCAGCATCAGCCTCTCTCCTTCCAGCCTCCTCCAGCATCAGCCTCCCTCTCCCAGCCGTCCCCAGGATCAGCCTCTCTCCTCCCAGCCTCCGTCCTCCCAGCCTTCCCCAGCATCAGCTTTCCCCTCCCAGCCTCCCTCAGCATCAGCCTTTCCCAGCATCAGCCTCTCTCCTCCCAGCCTCAGCCTCTCTCCTTCCAGCCTCCCCTAGCATCAGCCTCTCTCCTTCCAGCTTCCCTCAGCATCAGCCTCCCCTTCCCAGCCTTCCCCAGGATCAGCCTCTCTCCTCCCAGCCTCCTTCCTCCCAGCCTCCTTCCTCCCAGCCTCCCTCAGCATCAGCCTTCTGCTCCCAGTCTCCCCCAGCATCAGCCTCCCCATGCATCAGCCTCCACCAGCATCAGCCTCTCTCCTTCCAGCCTCTCTCCTTCCAGCCTCCCCCAGCATCAGCCTCCCCTTCCCAGCCTTCCCCAGGATCAGCCTCTCTCCTCCCAGCCTCCTTCCTCCCAGCCTCCCTCTCCCAGCCTCCCTCAGCATCAGCCTTCTGCTCCCAGTCTCCCCCAGCATCAGCCTCCCCAAGCATCAGCCTCCACCAGCATCAGCCTCTCTCCTTCCAGCCTCCCCCAGCATCAGCCTCTCTCCTTCCAGCCTCCCTCAGCATCAGCCTCCCGTTCCCAGCCTTCCCCAGGATCAGCCTCTCTCCTCCCAGCCTCCTTCCTCCCAGCCTCCCTCAGCATCAGCCTTCCACTCCCAGTCTCCCCCAGCATCAGCCTCCCCAAGCATCAGCCTCCACCAGCATTAGCCTCTCTCCTTCCAGCCTCCCCCAGCATCAGCCTCCCCAAGCATCAGCCTCCACCAGCATCAGCCTCCCTCGTCCCAGCCTCCCCCTCCCAGCCTCCCCCAGCATCAGCCTCTCTCCTCCCAGCCTTCCCCATGATCAGCCTCTCTACTCCCAGCCTCCTCCAGCACGCCGTGCTCCTCTGCCGACACTCACACACCCGATCGCACCCACTCACACACACCCGATCGCATCCACTCACACACACCCGATCGCATCCACTCACACACACCCGATCGCATCCACTCACACACACCCGATCGCATCCACTCACACACACCCGATCGCATACACTCACACACACAGACACTGACGATATCGCACATACGCGCTTATACTCACAACATCCGGGGATATCACATGCTTCTGGCCATGTGATCCTCCGGCAGGTCCTGGAAGATCACAACAGCACAGTATCGCCGCCGAGAAGCAAGCGATATCCCAGGATGTTGTGAGTATGTGGATGCGATGTGATGTGTGTGTGTGAGTGAGTGTGATCTGATTTGTGTGTGTGTATGTGTGTGCTGTTATGTGTGTGCTGTTATGTGTCTGTATTTTCCGCCGCTGCAGGACCTTGATGTGTGGATGCGATGTGATGTGTGTGTGAGGTGTGTATGAGAGTGAGTGTGAGCCGGTGTACACTGGTAACTATGATACACATCGGGTAACTAAGGGACCTTAGTTACCCGATGTGTATAATGGTTACCAGCTTTCACGGCCTCCGTGAAGATCCCAGCATCGCAAGGTTATGTGTGGCGCTGCTGGGATCCTGACGGAGCCGGTGTAGAAGCAAGCGATATCCCAGCATGTTGTGATGTGTGAGGTGTGTGTGAGAGTGAGTGTGAGAGTGAGTGTGATCTGATGTGTGTGTGTGTACTCACCTGGGAATCGGGGCTCCGTGTCAGTTGGGCCAGAGCGAGCGTGCATTGCGTGAGGGGCGCGGGGCCTGCAGAGAGCCGGGGCGAGAGGCCAATCCGTGTGGGGGGGCGGGGCCATGGCGAGCCCAGCGGCCAATCAGCTTTGTGTCACCGTAAGGACACAATTTCGGAGCATGACAGACAGACAGATAGACAGACAGATAGACAGACAGACAGACAGACAGACAGACAGAATAAGGCAATTATATATATAGATTGCTTTATTATTTTTGTCAAATAGCTTTTAAGTTCACATACAGTATGTATATAAAAGATTATATTAAAAATGCACACTCACATGACATGCAGAATAACACATGCATGACACTAACTAACTTTTCTTGCTGAGAATCTGACCATAGATGTCCACACATTTATAAGAATATGAACCTGTGGGGCTCCATATTATTGTGAACTCTGGGAGGTATTTAGTGGGCGCCATTAAAGCCAGTCTTTTAATAATGAGTGTCCATACCAAGCCCTAATTCAAAAAGTACTGCTTCCATAAGATCTCCCTACAAAAAAGACCGTACTGAAGAGGAGCTAGCGGTGCATTGATAATGTTGGAAAGCTGCGGGACACGTGTCTTGTACAATTTTATAAATTGCTTTTTGTTTAAGCTGGCATCAATGGTAATCCCTTTAAAATTTCACATGTCTTGGTCTAGTAAAATGACACCATCAATCTCTGGAATAGAGCTCTGCCAGTTTTGTGTGCCAGTTTCCAGGCAACAGTAAACAATTTATCTTAGTTTTACATCCACAGTTCAAAGACTGTGAATTTTTCATAAACTTATCTGCCCTTCTGAGCTCATGTAATGAAAAAGCTTTATTTCTCAAAGTGAAATTATTTTAAAATAAGAATTTTTGCTGAAAAAAACATGCACTTTCTATAGGAATCCCAGCTATAGTGTTGCGGACTGATAGAAGTCTTCCATCAGCATTCATTGCAGATATTCACTAAAATTAAAGGGGTTGTCTACTACTTTTACATTGATGGCCACCTTCCACCCACCACTGATCAGCTGCTTCCAGTCCCAGCGGCGGCAGCAGGCAGCCAGAAATGCTCAATTCCGGTGCTGCTCTGTCTTCTGATAACGGCCGCTGCTGGGTACTGCACATTAGTCTTCTATTGATTAGAATGGGAGGTGGATGTGCAGTACCCGGCTATGGCAGCTATCAGAAGACGGAGCAGCGCCAAAACTGAGTATTTACAGCTACATGCTGCCACCGCCGGGATTGGGAACAGCTGATCCGAGGGAGTGTGTGGTGTCGGACCCCCGCCGATCAGACATTGATGACCTATCCTAAAAATAGGCCATGAATGGCAAGATAGTTAACAACCCCTTTAATGCAAATTGATTTGTAAGACCCGGTAAAGTCAGTAATCTACGGTCACTGGAAAGTGGTCCTTAGAACCATCTCTGATCTTTCGTCATTTGTGGCTCTTCTTTTGATCAGCAGGCCTGGCACAACATCACAGGAACATCACAATGCAATGATGATGTCAAACCACGTCTGTTAATTAAAAGAAGAGCCACAGATGTCATAAGCTAAGAGACGGTTCCAGGGCTCACGGGCTTACTAACATTGTGGATGGAACAGGTCCTACGTATCAGTTCACACTAAGGGGCACTTTGCACACTGCGACATCGCAGGTGCGATGTCGGTGGGGTCAAATTGAAAGTGACGCACATCCGGCATCGCATGCGACATCGCAGTGTGTAAAGCCTAGATGATACGATTAACGAGCGCAAAAGCGTCGTAATCGTATCATCGGTGCAGCGTCGGCGTAATTCATAATTACGCTGACGCGACGGTCCGATGTTGTTCCTCGCTCCTGCGACAGCACACATCGCTGTGTGTGAAGCCGCAGGAGCGAGGAACATCTCCTACCGGCGTCACCGCGGCTTCCGTAGGATATGCGGAAGGAAGGAGGTGGGCAGGATGTTTACATCCCACTCATCTCCGCCCCTCCGCTCCGATTGGCCGCCTGCCGTGTGACGTCGCAGTGACGCCGCACGACCCGCCCCCTTAACAAGGAGGCGGGTCGCCGGCCACAGGGACGTCGCACGGCAGGTGAGTGTGTGTGTGAAGCTGGCGTAGCGATAATTTTCGCTACGCCAGCTATCACCACATATCGCTGCTGCGACGGGGGCGGGAACTATCGCACTCGGCATCGCAGCATCGGCCTGTGATGTCGCAGTGTGCAAAGTGCCCCTAACTCTAAAGGGCGCTTTACACACTGCAACATCGCTAGCGATGTTGCTAGTGTTGAGCCCCAGAGGTGTTGTGTCGGTGCATTACCTTCAGGGACTCCACTCGGCTGGATCTGGTCACCGGTAGGAAATCTTCTATTTGTCGTGACGCCACTCTCAGAATTGCGGTCAGTGGGGACCGCCACTGCAGATTAAGGGATGCCTGGGGCTGATGGTGGGTGCAGTAGGGTGTAGTAGCCTCCTGAGAGTGAGGCAAGCCCCAGGGCCCTGTGTAGGTGCGTAGAACCACAAGGCGCAGAATAACTCCACACAGGCAGAATGTCTTTCAGGGTTTTTACTCACTTCAGGTGGCAGGGTGAGTAACCCGGGCGTAGCTGGGATGAACCAGGCGGGAACCAGGTATCCTTCAGGCTGACTTCTGATGGTGACTACCAACTCGCCTTCCTAGCCCTTGGTGGTTTGGGGTGACCCCGACTTTTAGTCCCTATGGGGGTCACCCAGGGAAGTTGCTGAAGCCTCACTCCCCTTCGTTTGCCGTTTGCTTGTGGCCTGGACCAGCTCACTCCAGCTGCTTGCCTCCTGTGAGCTATGGGCCCTAACTGTGGCTACGTGGCTGCGGCTTTTGTGGTGTTGTGGTGTGGGCTTTGAGGGCCCCACACCGGCAGGTTTAGCAGGGAAAGGTGGATCTATCCCCGCTCCGGGATCTGCCGCCCGTTTGGGCCTGGTTCTCCCTAGCAGTCTCCTTACTTCCCACTCTGTGCTCTCTCTCTAGCTGGAGATGGGTTTCGGGTAGCACTCCTAGGTGACCGTTCTCCCCCGTCGGTAGCCACTGCGCGGACGCTGTCAGACTACAGCAGCCCAGGGGAAGGGGTCAGCTCTCCTCGGAGCTCCCTGGACTCTGCTCTGAACCGGCTCACATCTGGGACCTTCACTGCTGCTGCTCCTGTCAGAGCCTCACTTTCCTGCTCCTCACTCCTCCACACTCTGCTGCAGACTGTTTACTCCTCCTTCTCTTTTCCCTTTTGTGCCTGCCTACGCCACCTAGCAACCAGACTCTCTTACCACACCCCTTGAGAGGAGATGGAGGCTTTTGGCCCCCTCCACTATTCCAGTGGAGGTGAAGGCTTTTCCCCCTCCTGGGATCCCCAGGGGTCCTCTCATAGGTACATGTGTGAGACCTGATCACTATGCGCCTGTGTAGTCACACCTCAGTCAGCCTTCTGGATTACCTGTATTGTACTGTCCCCAGCATGGGTGCAGTACTCAGTGGTGCCTGACCAGGTCAGGGGCGCCACATTCCCCCTTAGTTATCACCAGCACGTCCTCGGGCTGCAAGACAACATTTTAAAAATGCATAAAACAGTAAAACATGGTAAAACATTTAAAACCACCAGGTACCATACATCACCACCCTCCACCCACAAGTCCGTTAACCCACCCAAAACCCTCTCACGTTGGCCGCGCCTTCAGCCACTTCTGGCAGGATGTAGAGGCGGCTTTCATGGTCTGGTGGTCTTCAGGGTATACCTGGCCTGGTGGAGCCGCGCCTTCAGCCTCTTCTGGCAGGATGTAGAGGCGGCCTCCACAGTTGGTGCTGACCAGGTACCCTCTTTGTGGTGGAGAGCCAGGCCCCATAAACAGGCATGCTCTCTGGTTGCAGGTAAGCCAAGGCCCTATATACGGACGTGCTCCCTGGTTGCAGACGAGCCAAGCCCCTAAACAGGCTGACTCTGGTGGTGGTGGTGCCCTCTGGTGTAACTATTCACACTGCGAGAGTTTGTGGCTATAGCCAGTTCATAGCCTTAAGGTTCATTTCTCACATGAGTTTATGTGGGCACATTCTTAAACTTGTAAAACGTTGCAAAACAAACTTTTTTTCAAACTGGTAACTTCTATGCTTCTCTGTACTTTATGTGGATTCCTCCATACCAGGGCTTGGGCCTGTAGGGCTGCGGCACCTGTTGCTTCCTTGATCTCTTTCTTCATCTGTGGTTGTCTCATCAGTAGGTCCTTTGTCTTTTCTTTCTTTATCGCTGTCTTTCCTGTCTTCTTCTTTAGGACATGGTGCTACATCTAGCGCATACCACCCTCTTTCTCCTTGATGCATGGTAAATTGTACGGAGTCTCCCATCTTTAAGTTTCTGCCAGGGTGTCCTCTGGGCAAATGAGCTCTCACATCTCTTCTATTGACGAAGATACCTTCCTTTATACCAGGTGCAACGATGAATCCGTATCCTGACTTCAGGCTAAAGTCTTCCACAATTCCTCTACAAAGGGGTCCTCTGACCTGTGCTTTGGCTCTTCTCAGGAACCGTTTTTCTTCTAGGTCTCTGGCCGTGACTTCTCTCTGCTCTGGGGATGGCGGTGCAGGGAAAGACTGGGTTCTACTACGGCGCCGTGTCTTGCGGGCTTGACTCTGCTGGGTGGCTGCTTCACTGCTGGCAGGCTCCCAGGTGAGGTTGCTGGATAAATCTTCCTCTTCATCCCAGCGAGAATATGGCAACATCTCCGGCTCTGGGCATGGATCCACTGCTGGTGGCTCCTGAGTCAGCTCCTCAGCTTCCTGGCCTCCCCTCCCCCTTAGTTCTTCTGAGCACTCCTTTGGTGGCAGTGCTGGGGATGGACTTTCTTCAGCAGGCCCAGGCAGGGATCTCTTTGGCATGATTGCTGCAGGAGTCGTCTTGGGGGTATGCGGAGGGAGTATGTACTGGTCCACCAACCATTGTGGAAACTTGGCCTCCATGTCAGCCTTCAGCTGCCAGTATGCGGGGTCCTCCCCCAGCGTGGGCTTTCCAGCAGGGACCTCTTTGGACTGGGGAGCGGTGTCTGCTCTGGCCTTGCAGGCCGGGGTAAATGGTGATGCAATCTTATCTTGGCGGGCCGCGCCTGGCATGGCGGCGGCCTGGTCTTGGCGGGCCGCGCCCTGCATGGCGGCGGCCTGGTCTTGGCGGGCCGCGCCTGGCATGGCGGCGGCCTGGATGGGCGTTTCTGGCGCAGCTTGGATCGGCGTCGCAGCTGCCATGGGGTCTTTGCAGGCTGGGCTGGGCGTCGCTGCCTCGATCGGAGCTTGGCGGGCCGCACCTGGCGTGGCTGCGGCCTGGTTCAGCACCTCACTTGCGGCGCGGACGAGCGTGGCTGCTGCGGTGGGGTCTCGGCGGGCCGGGCCTAGCAAGGCGGCGGCCTGGGTCAGCGTCACACCTGCGGCGTGGATGAGGGTCGCGGTGGCTGCCGGTTCTCTGCGGGCCGGACTGGGCGTTGCTGCAGGGACCGGGTCTTGGTGGGCCGAGCAGGGCATCGCTGCGGCGGCCGGGGCTTGGCGGGCCGCACCTGGCGTGGTTGCGGCCTGGCTCAGCGTCGCCGCGCCGGGCGCCTCTTCAGGGACTGCGGCCGTGGCAGCAGGGGTCGGGGCACTCGCGCCGGCAGGGGCATCACTGGACTCACCCATCGGTGGCAGCATCGGGGTCTGAGTCGTCACCGCCCGGTCTGGCACTCGGCGCGCGGCTCTCCCCTCATAGGCCTGAACCGCGGCAGCCATCTCCAGAAGTTCCATGCGTTCTTCTCTGATCTGCTCCACGACCCGGGTCTCCAGTCGGTCGCAGAACTGGGCCAGCTCCCGATACCACCAGGCAGCGGAGCCCGGTTCTGGGTTTCTGCGGTCAGACGCCATTTCTTCTGCGCCCTCTTCTGTACGATTTCCCAGCAGTGGACTCGTCGTTGCCTCTAGTAGCAAGCTGGTCAGTTTCCGCTCTGCCTCTTTCAGCAGCTCCTTTCCCAGCAGCAGGCTTCTGGCTCCCTTTCTGTCCCGACGTCTCTGGACGCTTCCGCTCTCTTCACTTGCGAGGTCAGAACTCTGCAGGGGATCTCTGGGTAGCCACACCTCTTCGTGGGCGGTAACTTCTCCCAGCGCGGGCTGCTGTTGTTTTTCGGCGCGCTTTTCATGGTGGCAATATGGCGGCGCTTCCAATTTTTCAAGCGGACCGCCCAGGCACATGGTCACCTGTCTGGACAGGTCTAGTCCTTATCCTGTTCACAGCGCCAGATGTTGAGCCCCAGAGGTGTTGTGTCGGTGCATTACCTTCAGGGACTCCACTCGGCTGGATCTGGTCACCGGTAGGAAATCTTCTATTTGTCGTGACGCCACTCTCAGAATTGCGGTCAGTGGGGACCGCCACTGCAGATTAAGGGATGCCTGGGGCTGATGGTGGGTGCAGTAGGGTGTAGTAGCCTCCTGAGAGTGAGGCAAGCCCCAGGGCCCTGTGTAGGTGCGTAGAACCACAAGGCGCAGAATAACTCCACACAGGCAGAATGTCTTTCAGGGTTTTTACTCACTTCAGGTGGCAGGGTGAGTAACCCGGGCGTAGCTGGGATGAACCAGGCGGGAACCAGGTATCCTTCAGGCTGACTTCTGATGGTGACTACCAACTCGCCTTCCTAGCCCTTGGTGGTTTGGGGTGACCCCGACTTTTAGTCCCTATGGGGGTCACCCAGGGAAGTTGCTGAAGCCTCACTCCCCTTCGTTTGCCGTTTGCTTGTGGCCTGGACCAGCTCACTCCAGCTGCTTGCCTCCTGTGAGCTATGGGCCCTAACTGTGGCTACGTGGCTGCGGCTTTTGTGGTGTTGTGGTGTGGGCTTTGAGGGCCCCACACCGGCAGGTTTAGCAGGGAAAGGTGGATCTATCCCCGCTCCGGGATCTGCCGCCCGTTTGGGCCTGGTTCTCCCTAGCAGTCTCCTTACTTCCCACTCTGTGCTCTCTCTCTAGCTGGAGATGGGTTTCGGGTAGCACTCCTAGGTGACCGTTCTCCCCCGTCGGTAGCCACTGCGCGGACGCTGTCAGACTACAGCAGCCCAGGGGAAGGGGTCAGCTCTCCTCGGAGCTCCCTGGACTCTGCTCTGAACCGGCTCACATCTGGGACCTTCACTGCTGCTGCTCCTGTCAGAGCCTCACTTTCCTGCTCCTCACTCCTCCACACTCTGCTGCAGACTGTTTACTCCTCCTTCTCTTTTCCCTTTTGTGCCTGCCTACGCCACCTAGCAACCAGACTCTCTTACCACACCCCTTGAGAGGAGATGGAGGCTTTTGGCCCCCTCCACTATTCCAGTGGAGGTGAAGGCTTTTCCCCCTCCTGGGATCCCCAGGGGTCCTCTCATAGGTACATGTGTGAGACCTGATCACTATGCGCCTGTGTAGTCACACCTCGGTCAGCCTTCTGGATTACCTGTATTGTACTGTCCCCAGCATGGGTGCAGTACTCAGTGGTGCCTGACCAGGTCAGGGGCGCCACACTAGCGAGCGCCCCAGCCCCCATCGTTTGTGCATCATGGGCAAATTGCTGCCCATGGCGAACAATATCGCTTGTACCCGTCACACTTACTTACCTTCCTAACGACGTCGCTGTGGCCGGCAGACAACCTCTTTTTTAAGGGGGCGGTTAGTGCGGCGTCACAGCGACATCACACAGCAGGCCTCCAATAGAAGCGGAGGGGCGGAGAGCAGCCGCATGAAAGTCACGCTCCTCTCGTTGCCGGAGGACGCAGGTACGGTGTTGTTCCTCGGTCCTGGGGTGTCACACGTAGCGATGTGTGCTGCCTCAGGAACGACAAACAACCTGCGTCCAGAACGAGGAACGAGATTTGGGAAAGGAACGACATGTCAACAATTAACGATTTGGTGAGTTTTTTGCATCGTTAGCGGTCACTCGTATGTGTCACATGCAACAACGTCGCTAACGAGGCCGAATGTGTGTCACGAATTCTGTAACCCCACCGACATCTCGTTAGCAATGTCGTTGCGTGTAAAGCGGCCTTAACAGTCATTGAAAGCTGATTTGACCCCATCGTGGGACTTTCTCAAGCAACTAACATCAGCTCACAATATGGGATATAAAGGGAATATAACATCCTCTATTTAATCAATTATGCCAATCAGTGTACAAAATGTGGCCAATCACATCAGAATAATGCATCATACATGTACATATTTAAAAAATAAGAAAATATGATGATCCATAAACCATCCAAAGGAATGAAATGATTTCAACATAACATTCTAGCCTAAATTATGCATCTGTGGTCATTTACAAACTGAAAGCAGTAAAGTAAAATGACGGCTGTTACGTATAAGTTCTTAGGCGTTCAGTGTGCAGTCTAGATGGTCCAAGGGCAGCAAGGACAGGCTGATAAAAAAGGGGAAGGGTACACAGCTGACAATAAAGGCATTTACAGCTTGTAAAAATTGAAAAATTAAATTGTATATTATATACATATGAGGTAGATAGATAGATAGATAGATAGATAAAGCAGGCAAAATAAGTATTTGATCCACTGATAATTTTGCAGGTTTTCCCACCTACAAAGAGTAAAGAGCTGTGTAATTTATATTGTAGGGACACTTCAACTGAGATAGATCGAATCCAAAAAAATTCCAGAAAATCACATTGATTTTTAAATAATTAATTTGGATTTTATTGCATGAAATAAGTATTTGATCCCCTATCAACCAGCAAGCATTCTGGCTCTCACAGACCTGTTATTTTTTCTTTAAGAAACCCTCCTACTCTGCAGTCATTACCTGTATTACCGTATTTTTCGGACCATAAGACGCACTTTTTCCCCCCCAAATGTTGGGGGAAAGTTGGGGGTGCGTCTAATGGTCTGACTATAGGGCTGCGGCCGGGAATGAGGGTGCTGCGGTGGAGCGGGTTATCGGGGGCATGAGCAGGCAGCAGCAGCGCCTGCCGTGACCACGTGGGCCCGCTCATTACATATGCACGCCCATCCTCCCACCCATCTCTCAGCGCTGAAGCCGGCACTGACAGGTGGGCGGGAGGATGAGCTGGGACGTGCGCATAGTAAAGAGCCGGTCCGCATGATCACCCCTGGCAATTACAGCCTGTATGTTACGGTTGCTGCGAGCACTGGAGACTATGTCCAGATTTCTTGCTACTGCACATGTGCGAGCGCTGGAGACTAAGTCCAGATTTCTTGCTACTGCACATGTGCGAGCGCTGGAGACTAAGTCCAGATTTCTTGCTACTGCACATGTGCGAGCGCCGGAGACTAAGTCCAATCTTGGAGCCATTGCACATGTGCGGGTGACATCATCGCTGACACGAGGTCACATGTCTCTGACACCTTCTATGCCGATTGGTCGCTGGTCATGTGCTTGTGACGTCTTGCTCGGTGATAGGCCAGCATGACGTCACTCCTGTCGTTCTGGAAGCGGATTGGCTCTGGTGTCCTCCATCTTGGATGAGGCACAGAGTCTATATAAGACCCTGACACACGCCGCATGGTGCTCAGTCCTCTTGGTTCATGCATATGAGTAGACGCTCTGTGCGCGTTCCTCTAGGCATTCCTCTGTCTATGCTAGGTGAGCGCTACCGGCAGGGTAGCGTTCTTATACCTTACAGCTTCGGCTGCTGTCCGTATCCTTACCTCTTAGGGGAGCGGACATAGGCAGGTGCCTGAGGCACATGGTCTGGCTGGGCCTTGTGATTGTACTCGTAGGTGGACGTTGCCGCTAGGGTAACGTTCCTTATACTGCGTCTGGCAGTTGTTCGTATCCTCGCACACTAGGGGAGCGAACAGAGGTAGGAGCTTTGTGCGGCTTACGCTGCTGTTCGTCTCTTTTGCACCACTAGAAGAGCGGACCTAGGCAGGTGCCATATCTAGTGGTTCGTGTCCTCGCACACTAGTGGAGCGAACGCAGGTAGGAGCTTTGTGCGGCTTACGCTGCTGTTCGTCTCTTTTGCACCACTAGAAGAGCGGACCTAGGTAGGTGCCATTTCGCACACATTGCCTTTGTCTCTGTGATTATTAACAGAGATCATTCCACACACCCTCCAAGTAAGGGAGGAATTGCTTTACTTTCTTATTATATCTTTCTGTGAGTTAACAGAGGTATTGCACTCTGCCATAGTCTGCAGCAAAGTCTTTGCACGGTGGACCCTGACTGTCTGATACTCCTTTCGGTTATTATCAGACAGCCCCCCGTAACATTAGGACTGAGCCAAGGGTCTGGCAGTTATGGCAGAATATCAGCAGTTACACCGTTACATACAAGTACTTGAGTCACGGCTCAAGAGTATAGAGGATAAACCTCAGACCATGGTGACATCTGCACATGATCCTCGACTTGCTCTACCAAACAGATATTCTGGCGATGCCAGATCATGTCGTGGTTTCATTAGTCAGTGTCAGATACACCTAGAGGTTAACTCTTCTCGCTTCTCTACGGAGAGGTCCAGAGTAGGCTTTATCATCTCCTTACTTCAGGACAAAGCCTTAGAATGGGCGACTCCCCTATGGGAGCGCTCTGATGTGGTTACTCTGAGACATCAAGACTTTCTTGATGCTCTTAAGGCGGTATTCATGGGTCCGCAGGTTACCCATGATGCGGCCCTGAGACTGTTAGATCTATCTCAGGGTTCGTTATCCACTAGTTCTTATGCCATTGCTTTTAGAACTCTGGTGGCAGAACTAGATTGGCCAGAGAAGGTGTTGATTCCTATCTTCTGGAGAGGGTTGGCTGGCTATGTCAAGGATGCCCTTGCTACTCGTGAAGTCCCTGCTTCTCTGGAGGACTTGATCACAGTAGCAACGAGGATCGATGTACGCCATAAGGAACGTAGACTCGAGGTCTCTTCCTCACGCCCTAAGCATCGGGCTATTCCAGTTGTTGAGGGTCCACTACCATCTTCCTCAGCATCTGAAACATCTCCCACTCCTATGGAGTTAGGTCATACGTTCTCCAGACTACGCAAGTCTGGTCCTCCTATATGTTACGTATGTCGTCAGGCTGGGCACTATGCCAACAAGTGTCCTAGTCGTCAGGGAAACTCCCTGGCCTAGTAACCATTAGAGGGGGGTTACTAGAGACGTCTTCTGCACCCTCTAAGTGTTGTATCCCAGGTCAGCTCTCGTTATCTGAGAATACATGGCCTATTATGGCTTTTGTGGATTCCGGAGCTGACGGGATTTTTGTGTCCTCAGGATTTGTAAAGGGACACAATATTCCCTCTATCATGTTAGAGGCGCCTATTCCTGTCCGTGTTGTTAATGGAACTATGTTGTCTGACTCCATTACATTGAGGACAGTTCCCTTGCGCCTTTCCCTGTCTCAGGGTCACATAGAGGAGATTTCTTTTCTTGTTTTGCCTGAGGGTATAGACGACGCCCTTCTGGGTCTTCCATGGCTTCGGACTCATGCTCCTCACATTGACTGGGAGTCTGACAGCATTATTAGTTGGGGTTTGAAATGTCAGTCCCGATGTCTTCCCTTACCACCTAAGGTTGTTGCAGTTGCATCAACTGATCTCTCCCCCATACCTACACCCTATTTGGATTTCGCTGACGTGTTCTCCAAACAGGGTGCTGAGGTTCTTCCACCCCATAGGCCGTATGACTGTGCCATAGACCTTATCCCAGGTTCGGTTCCACCTAAAGGCAGGGTTTACCCCCTGTCGATACCTGAGTCGGAGGCCATGTCGACCTATATAAGAGAGAGCTTAGAGAAGGGGTTCATTCGTAAGTCTGTCTCTCCCGCGGGAGCTGGGTTTTTCTTTGTTCGGAAGAAAGAGGGTGATTTGCGTCCCTGCATAGATTACAGGGGTCTCAACGCAATCACAATAAAGAACAAATACCCATTACCTTTAATTTCGGAGCTCTTTGACAGACTGAGAGGAGCTCAAGTTTTTACGAAGTTGGATCTGCGGGGTGCGTATAACTTGGTACGAATTCGAAAGGGTGACGAATGGAAGACCGCTTTTAACACCCGAGACGGTCACTATGAATACCTCGTCATGCCTTTTGGGTTATGTAATGCACCCGCAGTATTTCAGGACTTCGTAAATGATGTGTTCAGGGATTTACTGTTATCCTCAGTAGTGGTGTATCTGGACGACATCCTGATTTTTTCTCCTGATCTGGAGACTCATCGTCAGGATGTCGTTCGTGTCCTTTCCCGTTTAAGGGAGCACTCATTGTTTGCTAAACTCGAGAAATGTGTATTCGAGCAGTCCTCATTGCCTTTTTTGGGTTACATTATCTCACAAGAGGGTCTGGCTATGGATCCTGCGAAGCTCTCTGCTGTCCTGCAATGGTCCGAACCTCATTCCTTGAAGGCGGTGCAACGCTTCTTAGGATTTATAAATTATTACAGGCAGTTCATACCCCATTTTTCTACTTTGGTGGCCCCTTTGGTGGCCTTGACTAAGAAAGGTGCTAATCCCAAAGCCTGGTCTACTGAGACATCTCAGGCTTTTGAGGCAGTAAAAAGACACTTTTCAACTGCTCCCGTTCTTCAAACACCCGATGAGAGTAAGCCCTTCCTCTTAGAGGTTGATGCCTCTTCAGTGGGTGCTGGTGCGGTCTTGTATCAAAAGAACGGTGCAGGTAGAAAAAGGCCGTGTTTCTTCTTTGCTAAAACCTTTTCACCGGCAGAGAGAAACTATACCATTGGGGATAGGGAACTGCTCGCCTTGAGATTAGCCTTGGAGGAGTGGCGTCACTTGCTGGAAGGAGCGAAACATCCTTTCCAGGTCTATACAGACCATAAGAATCTGACGTACTTACAAACCGCTCAGCGTCTGAATCCTCGCCAAGCCCGCTGGTCCTTGTTTTTCTCCCGCTTTCACTTCTCCATCAACTATTTGTCTGGGAGTAAGAATAACAAGGCAGACGCCCTGTCTCGCTCTATGCTTTCTACCCAGGAAGAGAATGACGAACCTCGTCTTATCCTTCCCTCCAGGGTTTTTCATACGCTCTCCCCTGTGACGTTAGACCAAATCCCACCGGGCAAGACATTTGTTCCGCCTGATCGACAGAATGATATACTGTCATGGGCCCACACCTCAAAGGTGGGTGGGCATTTTGGTATTAGGCGGACACGAGAGTTACTGGAGAGGTGGTATTGGTGGCCACACTTAGCCAGCCACGTCAAGAGATATGTCGGTTCCTGCTACTCGTGTGCTCGCAACCGTCCATTACGGCAGAGACCGGCTGGACTCTTGCATCCTTTACCAGTGCCAGATAGACCATGGGAGGTGGTAGGCATGGACTTTGTGGGTGATCTTCCATGTTCACAGGGACATAGATTTGTGTGGGTCATTACGGACCATTTCTCCCGGATGGTTCATCTCGTACCGTTATCGAGAATCCCATCTTCCAGGGTACTAGCCAAACTATTCCTCAAGCATGTGTTTAGGCTTCACGGGATGCCAGATCGTATCATTTGTGATAGAGGCCCGCAATTTACTTCCCGTTTCTGGCGAGATCTTTGTAGCCTTCTGCAAATTGAGTTGAATCTCTCTTCGGCATACCATCCGGAGACTAATGGTTTGGTTGAACGTACCAATCAATCTATGATTATATACCTTCGACACTTTGTTGCTGAGAACCACGATAACTGGTCCTCCCTCCTACCCTGGGCAGAATTTGCCCTTAACAATTCGCTGGCTGAGGCCACTGGGCAGACACCGTTCGTACTCAATAATGGGCAACACCCTAGGGTACCGGTACCGTTTCCCGCTGCTGCACCTTCTCCTCTTGTGGCCGACTGGGCAACTAATGCCAGAGAGGTTTGGGATCGGACTCAAGAGTCGATCCAAGCAGCTAAGGACCGTATGAAGACGGTGTCCGATCGGTTTCGTCGCCCGGCTCCTGTCTTTTCTCCAGGGGACTTTGTGTGGCTCTCTGCAAAACACGTGAGACTTAGAGTGAGCTCTGTCAAATTTGCTCCTCGCTTCCTGGGTCCTTATGAGGTTCTTCGACAGGTAAATCCTGTAGTCTATCAATTGAAGTTACCTGTCCATCTTAGGATTCACGACAAATTCCATGTCTCACTGCTAAAGCCGGCTATTTTACCTCACGCTCGTGAAGTGCACTCTCCTGCCTCTGATTCCTCTCGCTCTAGCTATGAGGTACGAGCCATAGTTGGTTCTAAGATGGTTAGAGGGCGCAGGTTCTTCTTGATAGATTGGGAGGGCTATGGCCCGGAACATCGCTCTTGGGAGCCTGAGGAGGCTGTCCATGCTCCCGACTTAGTTGCCGATTATCTGCGTCGCCGGGAGGGGGGCCCTTGAGGGGGAGGTACTGTTACGGTTGCTGCGAGCACTGGAGACTATGTCCAGATTTCTTGCTACTGCACATGTGCGAGCGCTGGAGACTAAGTCCAGATTTCTTGCTACTGCACATGTGCGAGCGCTGGAGACTAAGTCCAGATTTCTTGCTACTGCACATGTGCGAGCGCCGGAGACTAAGTCCAATCTTGGAGCCATTGCACATGTGCGGGTGACATCATCGCTGACACGAGGTCACATGTCTCTGACACCTTCTATGCCGATTGGTCGCTGGTCATGTGCTTGTGACGTCTTGCTCGGTGATAGGCCAGCATGACGTCACTCCTGTCGTTCTGGAAGCGGATTGGCTCTGGTGTCCTCCATCTTGGATGAGGCACAGAGTCTATATAAGACCCTGACACACGCCGCATGGTGCTCAGTCCTCTTGGTTCATGCATATGAGTAGACGCTCTGTGCGCGTTCCTCTAGGCATTCCTCTGTCTATGCTAGGTGAGCGCTACCGGCAGGGTAGCGTTCTTATACCTTACAGCTTCGGCTGCTGTCCGTATCCTTACCTCTTAGGGGAGCGGACATAGGCAGGTGCCTGAGGCACATGGTCTGGCTGGGCCTTGTGATTGTACTCGTAGGTGGACGTTGCCGCTAGGGTAACGTTCCTTATACTGCGTCTGGCAGTTGTTCGTATCCTCGCACACTAGGGGAGCGAACAGAGGTAGGAGCTTTGTGCGGCTTACGCTGCTGTTCGTCTCTTTTGCACCACTAGAAGAGCGGACCTAGGCAGGTGCCATATCTAGTGGTTCGTGTCCTCGCACACTAGTGGAGCGAACGCAGGTAGGAGCTTTGTGCGGCTTACGCTGCTGTTCGTCTCTTTTGCACCACTAGAAGAGCGGACCTAGGTAGGTGCCATTTCGCACACATTGCCTTTGTCTCTGTGATTATTAACAGAGATCATTCCACACACCCTCCAAGTAAGGGAGGAATTGCTTTACTTTCTTATTATATCTTTCTGTGAGTTAACAGAGGTATTGCACTCTGCCATAGTCTGCAGCAAAGTCTTTGCACGGTGGACCCTGACTGTCTGATACTCCTTTCGGTTATTATCAGACAGCCCCCCGTAACATTGTAGTGATGATGTGCGGCTGTATTCACTGCCCCCCGCGCGTCATCATCAGCGCGGGGTGCAGTGAATCAGTGTACTCACCCGTCCCCATGTGTGGAGCCGTCCCCCTGCACCACGTGATGTCTTCCTGTCTGTGCCGGTCACCTGATCTGTGCTGATCAGCTGATCGGCACAGACAGGAAGACATCGCGTGCTGCAGGGGAACGGCTCCACACACACAGGTCATTGCCGCTGAGAGGAAGATGATCGGTGCTGGAGGGAGTGAGGAAAAGGTGAGTATAAACGTTTATTTTTTTTCTCTGTGCTATAGGATACAGGCCATATACCAGGATGGTATATGAGCACGATGGGGGCATATAGCAGGATGGGAGTATATGAGCAGGATGGATGGGGGGTATATGAACAGGATGGGGGTATATGAACAGGATGGGGGTATATGAACAGGATGGGGGTATATGAACAGGATGGGGTATATGAACAGGATAGGAGTATATGAGCACGATGGGGGCATATAGCAGGATGGGAGTATATGAGCAGGATGGATGGGGGGTATATGAACAGGATGGGAGTATATGAACAGGATGGGGTATATGAACAGGATGGGAGTATATGAGCACGATGGGGGCATATAGCAGGATGGGAGTATATGAGCAGGATGGATGGGGGGTATATGAACAGGATGGGAGTATATGAACAGGATGGGGGTATATGAACAGGATGGGGGTATATGAACAGGATGGGGGTATATGAACAGGATGGGAGTATATGAGCAGGATGGGGGTATATGAACAGGATGGGGTATATGAACAGGATGGGGGTATATGAACAGGATGGGAGTATATGAGCAGGATGGGAGTATATGAGCAGGATAGGAGTATATGAGCAGGATGGATGGGGGAAATATCAATAGGATGGATGGGGGGTATATCAATAGGATGGGGGTATATGAACAGGATGAGGGAATATGAGCAGGATGCTGGTATATGAGCAGGATGGGGGTTTATAGCAGGATCATATACAAGGCAGGAGGATCATTACCAGGATGGGGTACCTTAGTAGAGAATTTGGGGACATTACCCCCATAACAGTGTCAGCAGCAGATCCTCGCCCCATAACAGTGTGTCATGACCACATTTTTTTGCTTAAAGTTTTATTTTCCTCCTCTAAAACCAGGGTGCGTCTTATATTCCGGTGCGTCTTATAGTCCGAAAAATACGGTAATTGTCCCTGTTTGAACTCATTACCTGTATAAAAGATACCTGTCCACCCATTCAATCAATCATACTCCAAGGCCAAGTTATCTAAGGATATCGGGGACAAATTTGTAGACCTGCACAAGGCTGGATTGGCATACAGGGCAATAGGCAAGCAGCTTGGTGGAAAGGCAACAACTGTTGGCACAATTATTAGAAAATGGAAGAAATACAAGATGATTGTAAATCTTACTTGGTCTGGGGCTCCATGAAAGATCTTGCCTCATGGGGTAAAGATGATTTTGAGAAAGGTCAGGAAATAGCCCAGGACTACACAGGAGGACCTAGTCAATGATCTGAAAAGAGCTGGGACCACAGTCTCAAACATTACAATTAGTAACAAAATATGCCATAACAAATTAATCCTGCAAAGCACAAAACTTCCCCCTGCTCACACAAGCACATATCCAGGCCTGTTTCAAGTTCACCAATCACCATCTGGACGATCCAGAGAAAGCATGGGAAAAGGTCATGTGGTCAGATGAAACCAAAATAGAACTTTTTGGTAACAACTCAACTCGCTGTGTTTGGAAGAAGAAGAAGGATGAGTACAACCTTAAGAACACTGTCCGAGCCTTGAAGCATGGGGGCGGAAGCATCATCCTTTGGTGGTGTTTCTTCTGTAAAGGGGACAGGCTGACTGCACCGTTTTGAAGGAAAGATTCATGGGGTCATGTAGCACAAGATTTTGGCAAACAACCTCCTTACCTGAGTAAAGCTGGGTTTACACACTGCAACATCGCAAAGGACATCGCTGTAACGTCACCGGTTTTGTGACGTAATAGCGACCTCCCCAAGTCTCTGTTGAGTCGCTGGTGAGCTGTCAAACAGGCAAACCTGGCCAACGACGCAACAGCGATCCGGACCTGCAGAGCGACCTAGCTGGTTGTTGGGGACGTTGTAAAGCTGCTATTTGAAAGGGAAGTTGCTGTAAAGTCCCCTTTACACGCTGAAACTTTCTAGCGATGCATGCTGCACAGCGGGAAACAAAGGACCTAGGAATGGTCCTGAACGATTTGTAGCGATCACAACTTCACAGCAGGGGCCAGGTCGCTGATAGGTTTCACACACTGCAATGTCGCTGGGGAGGTCGCTGTAACGTCACAAAACCGGTGACGTTACAGCGATGTCGTTTGCGATGTTGCAGTGTGTAAAGCCACCTTAAGAGCATTGAAGATGGGTTGTAGCTGGGTTTTCCAGCATGATAATGATCTAAAATACACAGCTAGGGCAACTAAGGAGGGGCCCCGTGAGAAGCATTTCAAGGTCCTGGAGTGACCTGTCCAGTCTACAGACCGGAACCCAATAGAAAATCTTTGGAGGGAACTGAAACTCATAATTGCCCAGCGACAGCCCCCAAACCTGAAATATCTGGAGAAGATCTGTATTGAGGAGTGGGTCAAAATCATTGCTGCAGTGTGAGCAAAGTTGTTCAAGAATTACAGAAAACATTTGATCTCTGTAACTGCAAACAAAATGACCATGTTATGAGTCCAACTGAAAAGTCAGAGACCTCAAGTGAGGTTGTCTTGGGCACAGCCATAAAAGGGAGGCCAACGTGACAGGGTTTGGGGCAGGAATTGATGGGATTAAGGGAGTTTGGTCATGGTAAGGGTTAACTAATTATGGTAAGGTAAGAGGGTGTCGTAATTGTGTTGGGAATTTTTCCTAGAGGAGAAGTAAGCAAAGGGCATATATGGGAGGTCCGTCTTACAGGGCCAGCCATTTTAGTCATGACCCAGCTAGGAATCTCCCACCCACCCTCCCTCCAATTCGTTTGTTGTTTTGGTGGCAACTATTTGTAAAGACATGCTTCAATATTTGCTACTGCGTACTGGAGCAGATGAAATTGGGTTTAGGAAGGGAAATGTGTTGCTATTGTCCAAATTTTTCTGTTATAGCAGGGTGGCATAGGAGGGAAGGTCCTTGAAGTTGGTGAATGTGTTTTTTTGTGGATTGGGGGGGGGAACCCACAAAGTTCTGGGCCCCTCAAGCGGAATTCAATCAAGTGGCGGTGAGTAAGGTAACTCCCGATTAAAATGCTGAATGGGGCCCATGGGAAATTGGATTAGGGTAACACCATCAGGTTGGCTAACAGGTGCCTCTGAGATGGTGCTTAAACAGCTAAAGGTAAATTCAGCCTGAGCTGAGGTTTACATGTCACCTGTAACAGGTTATGGGGCTTTGAGGACCATTCTCTTTTTTTTAATAAAGTAATTGTTATAATTGGGTTGTTTATTAATAAAAGGCTGTTGTGGCCAATTTAATCCATACAGGTGTCTTGTCTGTTATTTTAGGAAGGGTGTGTCAGAGGAGTCAGTGATGGAATCGCACATGACTCGCCAGTACCCCTTGTCATGAGTCCAAGTGTTTTCTATTTTTGCTCACCAAGACTGATTGACTGATGCAGCTTGTGCCGAGCAGTGTGAGGTCTCAGCAGCTTTCTATGGGCTTTATGTCCATATAGACGGCTTAGGAGGGTTGATCCTACTGATGAATTCCCTTTAACGCTTGAGTGTCCAGACAACTCTCAGTATGGCTTTATTACCATGGTGTTCTATCACTTCTGGGAATTTACAGATGAGATAGAAATAACCTTCACTATATAATACCGAAAGGGAGAAACATTGCTAGACAAGTACTGAATCACGGACTGTTAGACCCTTATATACTAAAATCAATACTATATAAGAAATGTTTATTGAGACAATGGAACGTATGGGAAGTGCACATACAGAGAAAGTCACATTTCATGCACTCATCATAATAGATAACACTCATTGATATTGCCATTCATTTAGAGCTTTCCTCTACATAATCTACACAGTCGCAACTACATACTGAGTGACCTACATCTGGAGTCACCTATAAGTGAATGATGATTTCCCATTACATGTCAGTAAATGACACATATACATATCTTTTAATGACATATACTCCGAGTTACATAACCATTAGTGAAATCCATTTGAAGTTACATCTGAATTAATAGATAGAAACAGACTTAATGGCATCCTAAGCAGGGGATAACTGTGTGAGTGGTCCACGCAGCTTTTCTTGTATTGCAATTGAAAGTTACACAGCATCTGAATGTGAAATGAGAGGGGAATATTCAATGTCACTGGTGACACTGCTGCCTTTGTAGTACATGTCCACTTATCATAGACAATACAGAATCGGCTATAAATTCAGTAGCACTGGTATGTACATAAGGCAGAGAAAGCTGAATATATAGTCAATAGCAATGCAACAAATCAAGTTAGATACAAATATCAAGAAAAATTCAGATTTGCCATGATCTGAATTTTTCATGATTTGATTCACACAAGTTCCTGCAAAACTGAATTAAAAAAATCTTATGCTCAGCTCTTCTCACGTCTCCTCAGTCCCACCACTGGTGGTGCTCGGAATGGCTCCTCTAGCTTCTCTTCTGGCTGCTATCGTTATCTTTCTGACCTCCGAAGCTGCCTTTGAACTACAAGTCCACTTACAAGTGCTTCTCAGTGAATTAGACTATCATCAAAAAGTTAATTTATTTCATGAATTCAATACAAAAAGGGAAACACATATATTATATAGAGTCATTGCAAACAGAGGGATCTATTTCAAGTGTTTATTTCTGTTAATAATGATGATTATGGCTTACAGCCAATGAAAACCCAAAAGTCAGTATCTCAGAAAGTTAAGGCCCTGTCACACACAAAGATAAATCTGTGGCAGATCTGTGGTTGCAGTGAAATTGTGGACAATCAGTGCCAGTTTTGTGGCTGTGTACAAATGGAACAATATGTCCATGATTTCACTGCAACCACAGATCTGACAAAGATTTATCTCTGTGTGTGACGGGGCCTTTAGAGTAATTACCACAAAACACCTGCAAAGGCTTCCTAAAAATTTAAAATGGTCCCTTAGTCTGGTTCAGTAGGCTACACAATCATGGGGAAGACTGCTGACTTGACAGATATGCAAAAGGAAGTCACTCAGAGAGGATAAGCCTAGCTCGACCACTATAGGTATGTACTATTGGGGATGAAAATAAATTTTACTTTTCATTTGGAAATCAAGGTCCCAGAGTCTGGAGGAAGGGTGGAGAGGCCACAATCCAAGCTGCTGGAGGTCTAGTGTGAAGTTTCCACAATCAGTGATGGTTTGGGGAACCATGTCATCTGCTGGCATAGGTCCACTGTGTTTTATCAAGATCATGCTTCCCTCTGCCGCCAAGCTTTTTGGAGATGGAAATTTCATTTTCCTGCAGGACTTGGCATCTGTCCACACTGACAAAAGTACCAATACCTGGTTTAATAACCACAGTATCACTGTGCTTGATTGGCCAGCAAACTCGCCTCACCAAAACCCCATGGAGAAGCTATGGGGTACTGTCAAGAGGAAGATGAGAGATACCAGACTCAACAATGCAGACGAGCTGAAGGCTGCTATCAAAGCAACCTGGGCTTCCAGAACACCTCAGCAGTGCCACAGGCTGTTCGCCCCCATGCCACGCCGCATTGATGCAGTAATTCATACAAAGGAGCCCCGACCAAGTATTGAGGCATTTACTGTACAGACTTTTCAGTAGCCAACATTTCTGAGTTTAACATCATTTTTTCAGTTGGTCTTATATAATATTCTAATTTTTTGAGAAAATGACTTTTTGGTTTTCATTGGCTGTAAGCCATAATCATCAACATTAACAGAAATAAACACTTGTAATAGATCCCTCTGTGTAATGACTATATACCGTAATATATGCATTTCCCTTTTTGTATTGAGTTACTGAAATAAATTAACGTTTTGATGATATTCTAATTTATTGAGATGTGCCTGTATAATTATAGGAAGTCCAGAATTGGCTCTACATAGGTTATATAAGGAAAACAGAAAAAACTGTACAGTCAACGTAACAAATATCAAGAAAAAGTCAGATCCACCATGATCTGAATTTTTTTGTGATTTCATTCACACAAATTCTAGGAAACTGTGTTAAAAAAAATCTTATCCTCATTTCTCTTTATTTCTCCCCAAACCTCCCTCATCATTGATGGCCCTGAAATTCTTCTCTCTTGTGGATTCGGTCTTTTTCTTTCCCGGCCTCTGGTGGTGCTTTGTTGCTTTTCTTTACTGGTTCCCATACAGTTCTTGTTGGGCATGAAAAACATCATTGATGTTAATGTGCGTCATACCCATGTGAATATCTGCATCATAAACGTCAATGATGTCCATTACACCTCACGAGACAACATGGGGCCTAGTGAAGAAAGGCAACGCTGGAAGATCGGAAACAAAAAGATAGACGTAACAACAAAGAATACAGAAGAGCCAGTCAGAGGACAAGCAGCACAATATAAGCAAGGGGAAGGCCGAGAAGAGGTAAATATAAGATTGTTTTAACCCATTCCTAACACATTTTGTGTCTAATTTATTTGATGTGATTTCGCGCAATTTGCCAAATTAACATTTTGACAGATTAGCTCATATCTAATAGAGAACTCATATTTTCCTGTATCATTACAAGGGGTTAAAATTGACAACCTTACCAATCTGATGCAAGAGGCTGCTAATTAACCCTAAAAATGGGCTGATCGCATGGTAAATTACTGCAGTGACTGTCAACGATCACTGGTAAAGTGCAAGAAAGCATGTCAGCAAGTGTTTCGGTTTCCTGCAGCACCACCAAAGGAGAAATAAAGCATTGCATGGTAAACATTGAAATCAATAGGCTATCCAGATTACTCACACTCAGGCTGGGTCCTCCAGAGATAGCGTCGCTTTTTGTAATGACTTAACATTACAGCGAATTGATGGAGCTCCTGAATGAGTGACTTCCATTAGAGCAAATTGGTGGAGCTCCTGAATGAGTGACCCAGAATGTCTTATCTGTATTGAAAAAAGGGGTTTTCTAAACCAAAGAGATACAGCCATGTACAGTATATTACCAGACTAAGCTGGGCTCTGATTTTTTTCTTAGAATGTTGCTTAAAGAAGCACTCCCTTCAAATTTTTCATCCCCTTAAAGGGAATCGGTCACCTGTAAAAACGCTATTAACCTGCAGATATATGAGTTAATTGCAGGTTAATAGTATTTGAATCCTTCCCGTTGCCTTCACACTAAACCTCACTGCTGGGAGGAAATTAACTATATTCCTCCTGGCAGCGCTCAAGTTTCAGTCACAGGGGCCAACGCAGCACAGGTTCACTCACTGCTCTGTGTATGGAGAACACATGCCCCCTGTACTGACTGACAGATGGTTCGAATGATGAGCAGTGGTAAGTCAGTGCAATTGGCATGGTAACAGCCACCTCTCTCCTGCAGGTTAATAACATTTGAATCATGCCCGGCACATGCGCCTCGCTGGCAGAATGAACTTTAGTCCTCCCAGCAGTTTTCCACTTTCAGTCATAAGGGAGGTGACGCTGCGGGTTCAGTCACCATCTGTGTATTATTATGTGGTCTCTACCAATCAGGGGCCTCAGGTAATCCGGTATTGCCTTGATTCCAGTGCCTTGATTCCAGTGCCGGTGTAGTGACCTGGTGAGCTTTACTTCCAGCACCCGCCTGTAGTTGGTGGGTCGCCTCCTGTTGTCACAGTCCCGTCCCGTATGGCAGGCAGCTTGAACCTCTCTAGGGTCGAACCTCTGTCCCGGATTCCCTCTTTGCTGCTGTGCCCCGGACACTAACGATGGTGAGGAACCTTGATGATCCCCTCACCGGGCAGATTTATCAGGTGAGCTTAAAGCGTCTTCCTGAACTAGGGCTTTGCACCCCGCCGGTGCTCGGTCCCGTGAGTACGCACACCATATTCTCCCTGGCGACCGTACGCCTTAAGCCCACAAGCCACTTTACACTTTCTGTCTGAATGTCAACTTCTGACTGACTGTCTGACTAATCCATGTCAAGATGTCCGTCTAATGTCAACTGCACTGATTAGCCCCTCCCCCTCCCAGGTTTCTGACCAGCGGATTGGACAGGTCCCAACCAATAGGTGGCCATCCATCATACCCGTCTCTAGCCTGTTACCCAGTCTGGGGAAAAGGGCATGGATATGTGTGTTTGAATGGTATTTACCGGCACTGGTCTTCCAGGAATCCCGGGGTTAGCAATACACCTGTTACCGGGTGCAATACCCTGTGGCACCTGACGCCTCAGGGGCACCACATTCCCACTTGGTAAATCCCAGCACGTCCTCGGGCTGCAGACATAAACAAACAAAATACCACATTTTAATATGCAGAAAGCTTAGAATCTTCCTTCCCTTGCAAAGGAGGCATTTTTCTTAAACGTTTCAGGAAAATCAAACATGTAAACATGAGGTATCCCTTCTGCCATTCACTACCCGGGGTCCCTGGTCTCCTGTTCGAAAGAATGTGTTGCAGTATTACTCTGGTAGTTTGCACAACTGATGCAACTATTTAAATAGCAAGTTTTTGCTACAACCAGTCCAGTAGTTGGTGGTCCATTCTTATTATTACTATATTAGCAACTTTATATTTCAGAAACCAAAACAGGAAACAAAACTGTTAGCAAACGGGTTTCAGCTACCATGGGGTCGGAAAGGGGGAATCTGGGTCAGCCGGCTTCCTGGGATCATTATTCAGGGTCTGGGTATATTCATCCCGTGCACCTCTACTGTCCCTTGTTGGTATTTGTGAGACTGGTGCTGGTATGGAAGTGGGGACCGGTGATGTTGCAGCGACCCCTGCTGGACATTTCACCACGTTCAGGGCGTACCAGCCCCAGCCCCGCTCCTCATAGTGTCGGGTGTACGAGACCACATCACCCGGGTGTAGATCTCATCCAGGGTGTCCTTTTGGGAGATGCCCCCTCACATCCCGCCGAGAGACAAAGACTCCTTGTCCCAGTCCCGGCTCTGCTATGAAGCCCCATCCCTTTACCAGGTTAAACCTCTCTACCTCACCCTGGTACAGCACCCCTCGGGCCTTGCAACTTGCCCGCCGGAGGTGCTGATTTTCCTGGAGATTACAAGCCTCCACCTGCGCCTTCTGGGCCTCTTGTTGCCTTTGCTCTTGGGCCAACTGGTTGATCATAGCCTGGCATGCATCCTGGGTCTTCTCATCCATGACGACCCTCTGTCAGGCTATCACCACTCCCCACTCCGAGTCTGGCCTGGAGGCCTCCGGTTACGGAGCCGGAACTTCCCGATCCTGGTAGTTTGCTGCCGGGTCCCCGGCAGCAGCTTGGGGCGGTACCTGGTCGTCGGGAATCAAGGTGGTGTCCTCCTCTGCGGCTCCTGATGGCGTTGCGGCCTGGTCTTTTGCGACCGGGTCAGGTAGCAGTGCGGCCTGGTCCTTCGCGGCTGGGTCTGGTGGCGGTACGGCCTGGTCATTCATGGCCGGGTCTGTCGGTGGTGCGGCCTGGTCGAGGGAGGACTCTGGCAGACAGGTCAGTGAGATCAGGGAGGACTCTGGTGTCGCGTCCTCCCTTCGCAGCTTTGCAAATGGCGCCCGGTTCTCGCGGACCCACATAGCCGCCACCATCCCCATCATGCCAGTTCTCCATTCCTCTATTTGTTGTAGCTCCTGTGCCCGCATCGCCTAGTACAGCTGCTGGACCTCCGCTTCCAGCCTCTCTGCAGTCCACATCACGGGACAGCCTGGTTCACCTCCCCAATCTCCTGGAGCAGACATTCTCCCTTTCTTCCCGGAAACATTCTGCAGCAGGGTCCCGGTTTCACTACACCAGTTTCGTTTTCACAACGCTTGGTCACTCCCCGGGGGCAGGGTTTTACTTCGCGCCCTTTTCACAACCGCTCTCCATGTGCCGCAATTAATTTTCTGTCACATAAAATGACAATTTCACAAGTTCAGTCACAAACACAATTCACAAGGCGCACGTCACCCGGTGTTACTGGGTCTAATCCAATCCTGTTCACATCGCCAGAAAGCTGACATACCCCAGGGCCCTGGGGTACTCGGTCCCGGGCCTAGAATCACGGGGACATTTAATGGGTGGCCAGAACCTGGTTCGGTGACCCTGGGGGTCGCTTAATAAAAAGGGGAAATAAAAAGGGAAAAATAAAAATAAAATGTTTTTTCGTGATGCCACTTGCGGTATACGGCTATGTGGGGAAAGCTGCCCCTGCAAAGTCTATCACTACTGGGGCTGGTGGTATTGAGCAGCTTGGATGTTATGGCCCTCCGCAAGTAGAGTTAGGCCCCAGGGGAGGATGATGGTGGTTGTAGTATGATGAAAGTGGTCGATGCAGAGGTGTAGAAAAAATTCAGACAACACAGGGGCTGCAGTTCAACTTGTGCTTTACTCACTGGTTCTGAGTAGCTGCAACCCGGCTGGTGCTGGTCTCTACCAATCTGGGCCTCAAGTAATCCAGTATAGCTTTGATTGCAGTGCTGGTGTAGTGACCTGGTGAGCTTTACTTCCATGCACCCATCTGAAGTTGGTGGGTCCCCATGGCCTGAAGCGATTTGGGGTCCCCTCCTGTTGTCACTGTCCCGGCCGGTATAGCAGGCAGCTTGAACTTCTCTTGGGTCGGACCTCTGTTCCCGTTCCCGGATTCCCTCTTTGCTGCTGTGCCCCGGACACTAACTTTGGTGAGGAACCTTGATGATCCCCTCACAGGGCAGATTTATCAGGTGAACTTAAAGCGTTTTCCTGAACTACAGCTCTGCACCCCACCAGTGATCGGTCCGGTGAGTACTCACACCGTACTCTCCCTGGCGACCGTACGCCTTGAGCCCACATGATGGTAGATGGGACATACACATGATGGTAGATGGGACAGATACATGATGGTAGATGATGGTAGATGGGACATACACATGATGGTAGATGGGACATACACATGATGGTAGATGGCACATACACATGATGACCAAAAGTTTGGACACACCTTCTCATCTCTAGAACAACTGTTAAGAGGAGACTTTGTGCAGCAGGCCTTCATGGTAAAAATAACTGCTAGGAAACCACTGCTAAGGACAGGCAACAAGCAGAAGAGACTTGTTTGGGCTAAAGAACACAAGGAATGGACATTAGACGAGTGGAAATCTGTGTTTTGGTCTGATGAGTCCAAATTTGAGATCTTTGGATCCAACCACCGTGTCTTTGTAGAAAAGGTGAACGGATAGACTCTACATGGCTGGTTCCCACCGTGAAGCATGGAGAAGGAGGTGTGATGGTGTGGGGGTGCTTTGCTGGTGACACTGTTGGGGATTTATTCAAAATTGAAGGCATACAGAACCAGCATGGCTACCACAGCATTCATCCGGTTTGCGTTTAGTTGGACCATCATTTATTTTTCAACAGGACAATGACCCCAAACACACCTCCAGGCTGTGTAAGGGCTATTTGACTAAGATGGAGAGCGATGGGGTGCTACACCAGATGACCTGGTCTCCACAGTCACCAGACCTGAACCCAATCGAGATGGTTTGGGGTGAGCTGGACCGCAGAGTGAAGCTAAAAGGGCCAACAAGTGCTAAGCATCTCTGGGAACTCCTTCAAGACTGTTGGAAGACCATTCCCGGTGACTACCTCTTGAAGCTCATCAAGAGAATGCCAAGAGTGTGCAAAGCAGTAATCAAAGCAAAAGGTGGCTACTTTGAAGAACCTAGAATATAAGACATATTTTCAGTTGTTTCACACTTTTTTAAGTATTTCATTCCACATGTGTTAATTCATAGTTTTGATGCCTTCAATGTGAATCTACAATTTTCAGAGTCCTGAAAATAAAGAAAACTCTTTGAATGAAAAGGTGTGTCCAAACTATTGGTCTGTACTGTACACGATGGTAGATGGGACATACACACATTGGCAGACGGTAAATACACATGATGGTAAATGGCACATACACATGATGGCAGATGGTACATACACATGATGGTAGATGGGACATACACATGATGGTAGATGGGACATACACATAATGGTAGATGGGACATACACATGATGGTAGATGAGACATACACATGATGGTAGATGGGACATGCACATGATGGTAGATGAATATAGATGGGACATACACATGATGGTAGACAGGACATACACAAGATGGCAGATGGGACATACACATGATGGTAGATGGGATATACACATGATGGTAGATGGGACATACACATGATGGCAGACGGGACATACACATGATGGTAGATGGGACATACACATGATGGTAGATGGGACATACACATGATGGTAGATCGTACTGTGACGCCCTGGCAAAACCAGGTTGTCACAGAGCCTGCACAAATCCACCAAAATTCAGGCCATTCTCCTCTTTGGCACCAATGCAGTCCCCAGACAGGTATACACCAGCCAATCAGGCCCTAGTCAACCCCCCATGACAATGGGAGGGAACAAGACAGGACAGTGAAGCAGAGCAGAGCAGTCTGTGTCAGGGAGTGGAAGAGAGAGGAGTGGAGAGCTGACAGGAGGGAGTTGGAGCTCCCTGGAGAGGGTGGTAGTCGGGGTTGGAGCACCGGACAACTGGACTAGCTACGCTGACTAGGTTGCAGTGAGGGCCATAGGCAACGGAGATCTGGTCACGGAGAACCTGAGGTAGACCGGGGCAGGGTTGTAGCCCGCCGATGCTGAGAGAGGGGATCCGGTCCGGAGGCCGTTACAAGCAGACTAGTCCAGACAAGAGAGACAGATAGAAAGTGCAGGAGAAAGGGCCCCTGGCTGTATAGCTTGTGCGGGATCCAGCACACCCCTCCAGTGGCTCCCGGCATCCGACCTTGGTTTACAATACGTACTCGGTGTGTTTACTGACCCTCCAAATCATCAGCAGCTCATGCAGCACCACGACAACCGAACTGTGAGTTTCCTGCTCCCTGCAATCCCTTACCGTTCCCTAGGCCCCGGGACTACACCTCCCCTACCCGTGGAGAGGATCCCACCTTGCTGCCCCGCTCCGTCAGCCCCGGGCACCCCCATATCTAGGCAGCGGCGGTGTCACCATCCATCACCGCAACCCACGGGTGGCGTCACTGACAAAGACTTTACCCCCTGTAAATAACCCCTTTTCACTCGTGGGCGATGGACGGCTGCGCGAGCCCCGGATCCGGCTGCCACACAAGCCAGAGCCACCGCCCGGATCCGAGCGCCTCGAGCAGCCCCCTGGTTGTGGTCTATCCCCCGTCTGCGACAGGACATACACATGATGGTAGATGGGACATACACATGTTGGCAGACGGGACATACACATGATGGTAGATGGGACATACACATGTTGGCAGACGGGACATACACATGATGGTAGATGGGACATACACATGTTGGCAGACGGGACATACACATGATGGTAGATGGGACATACACATGATGGTAGATGGGACATACACATGTTGGCAGACGAGACATACACATGATGGTAGATGGGACATACACATGATGGTAGATCGTACTGTGACGCCCTGGCAAAACCAGGTTGTCACAGAGCCTGCACAAATCCACCAAAATTCAGGCCATTCTCCTCTTTGGCACCAATACAGTCCCCAGACAGGTATACACCAGCCAATCAGGCCCTAGTCAACCCCCCATGACAATGGGAGGGAACAAGACAGGACAGTGAAGCAGAGCAGAGCAGTCTGTGTCAGGGAGAGGAAGAGAGAGGAGTGGAGAGCTGACAGGAGGGAGTTGGAGCTCCCTGGAGAGGGTGGTAGTCGGGGTTGGAGCACCGGACGACTGGACTAGCTACGCTGACTAGGTTGCAGTGAGGGCCATAGGCGACGGAGATCTGGTCACGGAGAACCTGAGGTAGACCGGGGCAGGGTTGTAGCCCGCCGATGCTGAGAGAGGGGATCCGGTCCGGAGGCCGTTACAAGCAGACTAGTCCAGACAAGAGAGACAGATAGAAAGTGCAGGAGAAAGGGCCCCTGGCTGTATAGCTCGTGCGGGATCCAGCACACCCCTCCAGTGGCTCCCGGCATCCGACCTTGGTTTACAATACGTACTCGGTGTGTTTACTGACCCTCCAAATCATCAGCAGCTCATGCAGCACCACGACAACCGAACTGTGAGTTTCCTGCTCCCTGCAATCCCTTACCGTTCCCTAGGCCCCGGGACTACACCTCCCCTACCCGTGGAGAGGATCCCACCTTGCTGCCCCGCTCCATCAGCCCCGGGCACCCCCATATCTAGGCAGCGGCGGTGTCACCATCCATCACCGCAACCCACGGGTGGCGTCACTGACAAAGACTTTACCCCCTGTAAATAACCCCTTTTCACTCGTGGGCGATGGACGGCTGCGCGAGCCCCGGATCCGGCTGCCACACAAGCCAGAGCCACCGCCCGGATCCGAGCGCCTCGAGCAGCCCCCTGGTTGTGGTCTATCCCCCGTCTGCGACAGGACATACACATGATGGTAGATGGGACATACACATGTTGGCAGACGGGACATACACATGATGGTAGATGGGACATACACATGTTGGCAGACGGGACATACACATGATGGTAGATGGGACATACACATGTTGGCAGACGGGACATACACATGATGGTAGATGGGACATACACATGATGGTAGATGGGACATACACATGTTGGCAGACAGGACATACACATGATGGTAGATGGGACATACACATGTTGGCAGACAGGACATACACATGATGGTAGATGGGACATACACATGTTGGCAGACGGGACATACACATGATGGTAGATGGGACATACACATGATGGCAGACAGGAGATACACATGATATCAGACAGGACATACACACGATGGCAGACAACTATTGGAGTCTCCAATATGACTGTCCTGATCACACGCATACAACGAATATGTATAAACAGTGTTTTTTTCCAATCAAATATTTTCATTTCTTTTTTTTTGTATGATTTTAGACTGCTTACTTGTAACAAAAATAAAAATATTCTTGCAATTCTGAATACTTTTCAATAGTGTTGCATTATTCATCTATTAAATATCTCAGAAACTCGTGCCAATCTGGCAAAACCAAAGTCCTATTCTTATTCAGTACCAGAAACTTAATATAAAATTATTGCAACATCATTGGCACCAAAATAGTATTTAATTGTTTTGTAAAATAAATACAAATATATATAGAATATTATATAATTTTATCTATTCAAGAGATGCTAGCCTTTTCACCTGCTCGCGGTTTTATTTTTATGGCAGATTGGTTTTTGCTTTCCTATAAGCTCCTGCATGTGCTTCCTTGATGTTATGTAGTTTTGTAGCCTCTAGTGGCCAATCAGGTTCATTACATTCCTGCCAATTTCCCTCTTTTTGGCTCTTTTGTTATAATCTGTGTTTTTCTATGCAGATTTTCAACAACAGCAACCTAAATATGGCCTAACAGCAAAATCATCAAGACGACTTTGAGGCAAAACTGTATTGCAATAACATTGTGGGGTTTTTGATTTGCTGATATTATTACGAGGTCTTTTGGGAAATGTGCTTTTTTTTCCTATAGGTAAACTTTTTATCATGACAAATCAAGTTTCTACAAAGTGATTACTATTTTTAAAACTCCACTCCAGCTTTTTTTGTTTTACTTCACAGCTGGAGCGCTGCTTTAAATGTAAGTCTCCTCACAACTGTCATCATCATTTTCCACTGTCGATCCAGTAGGTCTCTGGTGATTTGTGATCTGCCGGCATCTCCATTGTTTCATAGAGCGCACTTAAAGTCACAAGTCAATAACAGTCTATGAGAGCCTTATTCTGGCCTCGTTTTTGCTCTCATAGACTGGCATTGAGAGCTTGTGACATAACTTCTGACTTCCGGCCACTCAGAAGTTAGGCCTAAAACATACGACATGAAAATCGGTGTGAGTGAAATGCAGTAAAACATCGCATTCCACTCGGACCAATATTAGCGTATGTGTCAGCACCCATGAGCGATTATTTTCTCAGCCCTAATCGGACCGAGAAAACAATCGCAGCATGCTGCGACTGTAATGCGTCCTTTTTTCCCTCGCACCCATTCAAGTCTATGGGCCGAGAGAAAAATGACACTGCACTCGTGGTGAAAGAGTGCAGGGCGAGAATTGCAATAGCCGGCTACGGAGGAGAGAGGGAGATAAATCCCTCCCTAACTCCGCAGTGCCGGCCCACCCCTCCTCAGCGCCGACCCGCCTCTCCTGAGTGCCGGCCCACCCCTTGAAGCTGAGGTCCGATCGCATGATAGGATCTCAGTCGCAGTGACACTCGCATGACACTCGGATCCCGCTGTGCTGCCAGTGTGAGCCGAGTGTTATGCGAGGATCGCACTAGTACCCCGTGTGGCCACGGCCTTACAGGCACAAGATGTCGCCGCAGGACTGGTGTAGAGCCAAAAAAGGAGGAAGCCGCCAGAAGGTGAGTATAAGGCTATGTGCGCACTTTGCGTCGAGGTAGTTGCAGTTCAAAAAGCATCCTCTGGCAGAAAGGACAATGCTTTTGGCTTTAAAAATGCATATAAAACGCAAAGAAAGTAGCCTATGTGCACCTTGCGGTTTTCATGAGTTTTTAGTGCTTTTCCGGTGCTTTTAGAAACGCTGCAGTTTTGTATTAAATTGAATGGATGGGAAACGCAGCCAAAAGGCAAAAACAATTGACATCTTGCTTCTTTAAACGTTGAGTTTTTGCCCAAATTTATGGAAATTAAATGCAGCGTTTTGAACAGCAAAGTGCGCACAAGAAAACTCAATGTCCCATTGACTGTGCTTGAAAAGCATAACGCAAGCATTTTGGCATGAAAACGCTGCAGTTGAAAAAGCAGTGGAAAAGCAGGTAAAAAAGCAAAGTGGGCACATAGCCTTAAAGTAGCACTCCAGTACTGAAAAAAAAAGCTGGATTGGTACTTTACAGAAAAAGTAATTGTGTTTTGCTATGTTACATGTCATATATAACTAAAAAAATATAGAGGTAAAATGCAATGCTATTTTATTCTGGAAAAACAAGACACCACACCAGATCTTGAAGGATGTCAATATAAATCGTTTTTTTTTAGCTTCTGTAGATAGATAAGATCAAATTTTAATCACAGCTGCTATTACAATCCAGAAATGCATTCACAGACCTGTACACTGTAAAAATGTGAAATCTCCCAGCATAATGTCTGCACAAAGTTTCATGAAAAAACTTGCATTTTAAGAAGCCTTGTACTTATCGAGCTATGGTACAATGTGCTATGGCCTCCACTAGACCTGTGACGGTGTCCTGCAGTATCTTACACCAAAAAGGAACTAGGAGATATTTTAAAAGGAATCTGTCACAAAGTTTCCACACCCACTCCCCCCCCCCAAAAAAAAAACTATATGCACAAGCAGCACTTTCAAATACAAATTCAGCACTATCATTACAAGGCTAGCCCGTTCCTCCATTACTGAGAAATCAACATTTGAATTGATATGAGGCTGAAGATCTGAAGCCTCTGTCACTCCAGATCTATTCAGCAGATTAGTTATTAGTCATACAGCAAATAGTCTGTAGTGTTATGCCATGTGCGCACGTTGCGTCCAGTACCTTGCAGAAATGAACGCATCCTCTGGCAGAATTTGTCAATGTCAAATTTGGTTTTGACCACAAAAACGCTGGAAATACGCATGCGTTTATCTTGCAATTAGACGCTTTTTTACCGCGTTTTACAAGCATTTTCTGTGCTTAAAGACAGATGCGTTTTCAATACAAATACATTACTAAATAAAGTTTAAACATACAAACACTATGAAAAAAATGGAAAAAAATGATACCAAATATCCTGCTTTAAATCATACACAAAATAGCTAATTTTAATAAAAAGATTAAGGCGATCTAATATTTATGTATAAAATAACGTTAAATTATTGTTTTTCTCTTTTTTTATAGTTAGACTATATGTGTGTGAAAAAGGAGACATCATGTCCTCACTATAATGTCAAAAACGCATGCTTTGATTTTGTCAAAAAAGCATGCATTTTGCATCAAAAAAGCATGTAAAACGCTAGAATTTTGATTTAGGATGCGACAATGATCATTATCATTGACTTTAATGAGAGCAAAACGCTACCAAAATGGCAAAAACAATTGACATGCTGCTTCTTCAAATGCACAGATTTTGACAAATTTTAGGCAACTAAAACGCAGCGTTTATAACAGCATTGTGTGCACAAGAAATCCCTATTTCCCATAGACTTTGCCTGGAAATCAAAACGCATGCATTTTTGCATTAAAACGCTGGAGTTGAAAACGCTGCGGAAACGCATGAAAAAGCGCAACATGCGCACATAGCCTTACTGGTGAGTGAAAATTCTGCTTTGACTGGAGACGTGTTCTGTCTTTTTGCCATTTGATCAAGATCAGCATTACGGATTCATCCAGCTATGATATGGTTTGCTGCTCAGGCGTCTCATTTTTTACACTTGAGACCTCTCATGACCCCAACAGATTGCATCTATGTCACCCATGGATACAATAAAGGCATCTATAAGAACCATCATGCTCTTTGAAGGGTATCTGTCAGCAGGTTTCTGCTACCTCATCTGAGAGCAGCATGATATAGGCATAGAGACTCTGAATCCAAAGATGTATCACTTACATTACTGGCTGCAGCCGTTCTTACACAATCAGAATTTTTAGCTTTACTCAAGTAGCAAAGTCCAGAGGACTGTCCCCACCCACATCAGGCTCTCAATAGAGATTGTACAGTGACCGTGAGGTGTCAATCACAGCAGTTGGTGTGTCGAACTGCCATGCACTTGAGTTTCAAGTCCTGTAATGATAAGGATGCTTCTGCTTAAACAAACATAGGGATAGAACAGGGATAGACAACGAGGAGCGGGGGGTACCCAAAACGTTATGGTGCACCTCCGCTGGTAGGTAGGTGATAGGGAGGGATAGTACCCCCTCTAACAACTAGTGCAACTACCTTAAACACCGACTACTATAGTTGGTCTATCAACCTTTAAGTAAGACACCATCACACATCTCACTAATCGTCTCTACCCTGTCTTGCACTCACCCCACTTGACCGATCTGTACCAAGTGAACATTTGAGAAGCTATATAGCTTTTTATAATTACACTTTTAATATTAAATATTTAATAAAACATTTTTTAGGAGTTTTTTCTTTTCGGTATTTTGCTTTATTACTCCTACAATTCATTAGTTTGGTTTATAAGTGGATTATGTTGGAGCTGCAGGGGTGTTTTGGGGTTAATAAAGGGGTGAAAGAGGGTGGATTTTTTTTGTATTTTATTTCAAATAAAGGATTTTTTTGGTGTTTATGTTTATTTCTTTTCAATTACAGGTTAGTAATAGAGGGTCTCATAGACGCCTCCCATTACTAATCTAGGGCTTAGTGGCAGCTGTGAACTGTTATTAACCCCTTATTACCTCGATTAACACCACACCAGGGCAATTGGGATAAGCCAAGTAAAGTTTTGGTATTTTCGCATCTAATAGATGCGACAATCCTGGGTGGCTGCAGGCTGCTATTTTTAGAATGGGGGTGACAATATGCATGGGCCTATCAGCCTAAGATTACCAGCTCCCAGCTGTCAGCTTTATTGTGGCTGGGTATCAAAATTGGGGGGTACTGCATGCCATTTTTAAATTATTTATTTAAATAATGAAAAAAGCTGCATGTGGTATCTCTTATTTTGATACACAATCAAGATAAAAGCATGGCTGGGGGCTGCAGCCTGTAGCGTTATGCTTGATCTGTGCTTGGTATCATCATATGGGGGACCCTATGAAAATTTTATTATTTATATATTAATTTATTTTTACAGCAACAGAGATGTACACACAGCGCATCTGATTGGTTGCAGTCAGATACGCTGTCACACAGGGTGGGGGCACATCTCACTGCAACCAATCAGAGATGTGGTCACTGCCGGTGGGCAGGGGAAGCAGTGAATATGTATTAAGTATGATGAGCAGCCCCAGAAGCAGCGTAAGAGCCGCTTGGAGACTGGTAAGTATAATGTGTCTGCTCGGTGAGATGTCCAGGACCATTTCCAGGCCCGATCTGTTTTTTTTTATAAACCAGGTTGGATGCTCCAATCCCAAGTATATGCGAGTCCGCCCATCACTATTAAAGAGTTGAAACTTATGTCTCACCCCAGGGCTATGGGGTACTCTGACCCGGGCCGTATATATACGAGGAACAGTGCACTGGGTGGCCGTTGCCTGTTCCGTGACCCTGGGGTTGCTTTTAAAAGTGGAATTATATACAGGTGATTGTTCAATAAAGTTTATGTCGTGACGCCACTTGCGGGTTGCGGTTATGGAGATAGAACCGCTGCTGCACAGTCTCTCCACTGGGGCTGATGTTGACGGCAGCCTGGATGTTGGGCCCTCCGTAAGTAGGGCCGGGAACCTAGGGGGTAAGTGATGGAGTTAGGCGTGGAAAGGAAGGTAGGCCACACCAAGGGTTGCTGTGTAACTGGTTCTCTTTACTCACTGTAGGTGGTAACTGGTACCCGGAGGAAGGCTGGTGTTCACCTCTGGTTCCCTTAGTCCCAGTGCTGGGTTGATGACCCGGTGGCTTCTTTCCCCTGCACCTCTCTCGAGTTGGGGGGTCCCCGTGGCTTGGAGCATCTGGGGGTCCCCTCCTGTTTGTCTCTCAGTCTCTGGTCCATACGATGGCAGTGTGAACCCTGTAGGGTCGCTGTTCTGTTCCGGTCCCTGGTTCTCTTGTTACTGCTGGTGACCCCGGACTTCTAAGGTCAGTGAGGTCCTGGATAGTCCCCTCACTGTGCAGATTTTATCAGGTCTGCCTGGAGCGTTTGCCTGACCTAGAGCTCTGTACCCCATTGGTGCTATCGTTCCAGGAGTACTTCGCCGTACTCTACTAGCAACCACACGCCTGGGCCCTCAGTCACACTCCGTGTCAGTGCAGTTACGTCCGTTCTCTCTCACTTCCACTTACTAACTGTCTAACTGTCCGTCCCCTCCCACCTGGTTGTAGTCTTAGTGGACTGGATCGGCTCCACCCCTGGGTGGCCATCCATTGGGTCCACTCTAGTCTGTCACCAGTCTGTGGATGAGGAAAACTGGGATTTTAATGTGTTTTGCTGTTGCCGGCACTGGTCTTCGAGGTGCCTGGGGGTAGGCCCTGCATCTTTGGCAGGATTCAATACCTTGTAGTGCCCTGATGGGTTCATGGGCGCTACACTTACGTGAATATGGGAATCCCTTTATGATGGTATGGAAATGAAATCTATTAAAACTGCCACCCTGCTTTACTGCAGCCCTGAATGGCAAGTCTACTTACTAATACAACAATACTGAAAGAAAGAGAATATTATTGTGTAAGTGGTAACCAGATCTGCAGGCTCTGGAAAGTCTATTGAATTAAATTTGAAGATATTTCAATTGCAATATATCAACTTAAAATTATGAGAAATTTTCAAAAAGAGGCGAATGGAGGACATACGGTGGTTTACACGGGATCATATGAAATATTTTCCTCCTTTGAATACAATGAGTTGCAGTCATGAGATGGAGCCAAAGAATGACCTTCATGTCATTGAGTAGAATAGGATTTGGTGCTGGACACTAACAAAATGTTTCCTGTTTTGTAGCATTTTGTGGACAAAGTGCCAAACCAGTATTAAAGGGGTCAAAGGGAAATGCCTCAGGTTTGCAGTTATTTTCTTCGTCTGACAGCCATCAGTCACTTAAGTACAGCATGGTCATGACTAAGAGTTTTTTAATGTGGTCCCAGAGGAGGGATAAAGCATCTTGTGTGGTAGGATGGTAGCAGCAATGTCTCCATTGTTATGTGAAGACACTGATGTGACACATTCTCGTCCAGGGCTCCAGGATGAGAGTTGTGTCCTATTGTCTTATTTTATGTGATAGCAAATCACCTTTTCCCTCTGAAAACAAATCAGTAAGTAGATATTTTTTTAACCATTTAAAACTAAAACAATAAAAACAAAAGTAATTACAGATTTAATTTGGACATAATTCTATTTGCCTCCCTCGAAAGATGCCATATTACCAAGGGATGATCCGATTTGTGTTTAATATTTAGACATAAAAACTCAAGGTATAATAAAGTCCCAAAGCTTTTTATTTATTTTTATTATAATTATTATTATTATTACTAGCTTTCCAATAAATTTTTGGAGTTGGAAAAGCAAAGCACTGACAACCTGTGTCCATAAATCTATCATTGGATGAAATCAAACCCAAGAAATGCCCTAACCACGGAACCAATGTGCAGTCATCTGAAGCTTCACCCACTGACCTCATTGGAGGTTATAACTTGTGCTCACGGTTTGCAGCTGTTTTCTCACAAACAGGACCAAAAATTACAGAATAGACCATAAATGTCTGATAGACGCATGACTCGAAAGTGCAAGTGCTGCCATGACTGCTTTTAATGATTACTTGCATTTTTGGAATTCCCATATAAGAGAATAAGTGGTTGGTTCTTTATGTACTGCTGCCATATAAAGGGGGTCAGGGAACCCAGGGATGGGGGGCCCAAATCAATCAGACGTTTATAGTATATTGTGTGGATAAGCCACTAATTTGTGAGAATTTACTGTCCAATTAGGTAAAGAGGTACAACTTTTCTGACCTTTGAGCCATTCTTCTGTTAGTCCCCTTGGAACTGTATAAATGTCGTGGTATTTGTCAGGGCCGGGAGTACTGGTGGGCCCAGGAGGTGGATCCACTGGACCTTGCACCCCACCGGAGGGCAGGGTGCACGGCAGCCGGAGCACTGGCGTGGCAGGGACAAGTATAAACAGGTCACCAGAGTCACAGAGTTCTTTAGGACAGTAATGTAAACAGGCACAGGTACAAGAGTGCAAGGACAAGAAGTCAGTAGGACACGGTACCAGGGGACCTGAGCACCTAGCTCATAAGACTAGCTACAAGACACGTTGATCAGGCCCCGCCCACATGGAAAGGCAAGTCTTATATACCCAGCACAGCCTCATGTCATTTCCTGCTGCAGGTGTGCTGGGCCTATAAGACCAGGAGAGTGGGCGCGGCCTGGTCCTATACAGAACCATGTGGCTAAGACTCAGAGTCAGACTCATAAGACCAGGAGCAGGACACAGGAGAGCACGAGCGGGAGCGGCAGCCATGACTGGTGAACACATGGACTGGATCAGTGGGTAAGGAGCGGTGCTGGGACACGGGGAGCGTGACAGTACCCCCCCCCTATGCCCCCCCTCCATGCACAGAACCCCAGGGGCACCCCGGATCGAGTCACCGGACCAGGATCCAACACAAAGGCGGGGAAGGACCGCTGATCCCGTACCGCCTTCCTGGCCGCACGACGCCTAGCCGATCTACCAGCAGTGGCAACGGGGGCAACGGGAAGCGGGGGGAGACAGTCAGAAGCAGGACTGGAGTCCTGGACGACCGGATCGGGCGCCTCGGACCAGATACAGGACAATGTCTCTTCCTCGGTAGCCGGTGGCATCACAGTCTCAGTTGTCAGGGACGGTGGAACGTCGCTGGAGTGCGTCGCCTCCTCTGGTTCCGGTGGCACCACAGTCTCAATTGTCAGGGATGGTGGAACGTTGCTGGAGTGCGTCGTCTCCTCTGGTTCCGGTGGCACCACAGGTACAAGTGACAGGAGTTGTGGTACGGCACTGGACTGCGTCGTCACCTCTTCCTCTTCCTGCGGCATAACAGGTTCAGGTGACAGGGGCCGAGGAACGGGCTGTAGGCAGTGGTCATGACACAAGGGCCCCCAGCGAGTAATAGCGCCAGAGCACCAACTAATGGCAGGGTCATGGAGTTGAAGCCAGGGCAGACCCAGCAGGAGCTCAGGAGCCATTCTTGGGATGACATAGAAGGCAATGGTCTCAGTATGCAAAGTGCCAACCTGGAGTCTCACGGGTTCAGTGGTATACCGGACAGGTTCGTATAGTGGTTTACCATCCACGGAGGCGAACCAGAGGGGCTTGGCAAGTGGGATCACAGGTACCTGGTATCGGTTCACTGCAGACTGGTGTATGAAATTACCCGCTGCCCCAGAATCAATGTGGGCCTCTGCTGTGAACCTGATCTTCTCCGTCGTCACCTGGACAGTCTGCGTAACTGGAACGGAGGGGATTCCGGTGCCAAGGGTGGCGGTTCCCACCTCCCCTTGGACCTGGGGTCTACCAGGTTTCTCCGGGCAAGAACGTAGCATATGTGACCCGTCTCCGCAATAGAAGCACAGGCCCCGGGCGAGCCGTTCTGCACGGCGTTACTTGGCCTGGGTCAGACGGTCCACCTGCATGGGTTCTGGCGATAAGTCACGGAAAGGCAGGGACGAGGGAACGGTAGGTCTCTGCGGGGGCAAGGCATGGCAAGGTGGTCGCTTCTCCCGGACTCTCTCTTTGGTACGCTCCTGAAAGCGAAGATCAATCCGGGTGGCCAGGGAAATCAAAGCGTCCAGGGTGTGAGGGACATCACGGCCGGCTAGTTCGTCTTTAATACGACCAGAGAGACCCTCCCAAAAGGCCGCTGTTAAGGCCTCATTGTTCCAGCCCAGCTCCGAAGCGAGCGTGCGGAACTGGATGGCGTATTGGCCGACTGTTTGGGTCCCTTGGCGTAGCCGGAGGAGCGTAGAGGTCACTGCGGTAGTTCGTCCGGGTTCGTCGAAGGTGCCTCTGAAGGCTCGCAGGAACTCCTGGATGTCGGTGATCATTGGATCCTCGTTTTCCCACAGGGGTTAATCCAGGCCAGGGCTTCGCCTTCCAGGTGTGACATCAGGAACGCCACCTTGGCGGGAGCAACTGGAAGTGCAGAGAGCACTGGTTCAGGAAACCGCGGCAGGACTTGGGATCCCCTGCATAGCGAGACGGAGCAGCGAGGCGAAGTTGCGAGGCCGTGGAAGAAACTGGTTCGGACCTGGAGACTGGTTGCTGCGTGGACGAGACGGCAGTCTGCAGCGTATACAACTGGTGGTCCACGGACGTCATGAATTTCAGTATCCGGTTCAGGGTTTCACGCTGTTGTGCCAGCTCCTGGCGCAGCTCAGCCAGCTCCGATGTTTGTGCTCCGGCGGGATCCATGGCCTGATCAATCTGTCAGGGCCGGGAGTACTGGTGGGCCCAGGAGGTGGATCCACTGGACCTTGCACCCCACCGGAGGGCAGGGCACACGGCAGCCGGAGCACTGGCGTGGCAGGGACAAGTATAAACAGGTCACCAGAGTCACAGAGTTCTTTAGGACAGTAATGTAAACAGGCACAGGTACCAGAGTGCAAGGACAAGAAGTCAGTAGGACACGGTACCAGGGGACCTGAGCACCTAGCTCATAAGACTAGCTACAAGACGCGTTGATCAGGTCCCGCCCACATGGAAAGGCAAGTCTTATATACCCAGCACAGCCTCATGTCATTTCCTGCTGCAGGTGTGCTGGGCCTATAAGACCAGGAGAGTGGGCGCGGCCTGGTCCTATACAGAACCATGTGGCTAAGACTCAGAGTCAGACTCATAAGACCAGGAGCAGGACACAGGAGAGCACGAGCGGGAGCGGCAGCCATGACTGGTGAACACATGGACTGGATCAGTGGGTAAGGAGCGGTGCTGGGACACGGGGAGCATGACAGTATTCAGCTTTGCACTTTACCATCAGATATCCATGCAGAGCGCCTGGTTAGGGCTTTTCATTGCCTCCATCTTTAGGGTCCAGAGGCCCCTCGTACAAGGTACTGTCATGCAGTTTTTGGCTTTGAAATTGCTGGGCGTCATGGCGGTGTCGGACTCTGTTCACACTGCAGAGTCTGAAGCAGCGTGAGATCTCTCAGTTGTACAGACTGTCAGGGGCGTAGGCTGTGTTTTGCTTCACTGCTCTCCAGTCCAGCAAGAATTAATTCCTGCTGTTTTGTGAATGGTTGGTAGGAGTTCAGGCTGCTAATGACCATTCACAGCCGCCTTTACTCTTTATAAGGGTTTGGATCTGGTTGATGGTCGTTGAATATAGCTTCAGTGTTGCTACTGCGTATTGGTCCTTATTGTAGTGATCCAGAGCTTGGTGATCTGTTATGTGCTGTGGAAATATCCCTGTTGTTAGTTAATTTCCTCCCTGTGTTTATTTCCTCCTGGGTTCATATTGTGTCTCCCTCGTGTTTGATTGCAGCGTGCATGAGTTTAGTTTTTTCCCCTGTCTGTGTTATTTGTGGTGTTTGCTTCTCCTGTCCCTTCCCTCTCCTGAGGTGGGGGGAAAAGGGGGTGTAAGATTAGCTCTTAAACAGGAGTTAGGTGACACGGGGGGCCCAGACCTAGCTACCATCAAGCTTACCTCTGGGATAAGGGACAACTTATGGTCCCTAGTTTGAGGGTCAGCTTAGAGGTCTATCTTCTGTTACCCCGATTCTCCGTGACAATCAATAGATTGACAACTTTATGCTTCACCTTGCTGAAAGGTTATAACTTATAACATTTTCCAAACAGTACTGGCTGTGTCAGATGTGTTGGAACTTTGCTTTTTACACAAGGTGATTGGTAGCATGTAGTGTCGTCAATTTACTTAAATATTTGCAGGAGGAATAACAGAGAATAACCCAGACCTTTACAGGGGATGTCCAGTCAAATGATATTGATGTCTAATCCCTAGAGTTCCTTGATATCGGATTGGTGGGGGTATAACACCAGGCTCCACCACTGATCTGCTGTTACAAACTCAAGGCTATTGTACATCACCTCCTATTCAGAGGATTATGAGCTGATGGGTAGTATCCGTTATGTCTGGTTGCTGCTCGAGTTTGGATAAGTGCCATGGTCGCACCAATGGTCCAAACTGAGCATTCTCCCAGCTTTGCCTGTGCAGCATCAAAGATGAGCAAGGGCACAAAGGCTTTCTGGATGCTATGCTTTAGCGTCTCCAAGTAATATGCGCCCCTTTCCTACATACTCAACCACTTTGAGGCTATGTGCACACTAGAAAAGTGATTTTTCTCAAGAAAATTTCTTGAGAAACTTCTGGGAGTTGAAGATTACCGCACCTGCGGTAAAAAAACGCACCAAAACCGTGGGAAAAACGCAAGCGTTGTTGCCGCGATTTTGCCGCGGTTTTTCCGCAGGTTGGACTCTGCGTTTTTTTTATGCTGAACTGCAATAAATAATATAGATAATAGATAGATAATCGATAGATAGACAGATAATGGATAGAGGGAAAGATGGATAGATGAATAGATAGATGGATGAGAAAGAGCTATATAATGTCCCACCCCCCTGCATATTCTAAGCTGACACCGTTTAGTGACTTTCACGTGAAGTCCCCCCATCTTTTGTAGCCAGCTAGGGTAAAGCAGACGGCTGCAGACCACAGCTGGCAGCTTCACCTTGGCTGGTAATCCAAAACAGAGGGCACCCTGTGCTGTTATTTTACATTAAATAAATAATTTAAAACAAAAAACGTGGGGTCCCCCCCATATTGGATCACCAGCCAAGGTAAAGCGGACAGCTGGGGTCTGATATTCTCAGACTAGGGAGGTCCACTGTTATTGGACACTCCCCAGCCTAAAAATAGCATGCCGCAGCCGCCCCAGGAGTGGCGCATCCATTAGACGTGCCAATCCTGGTGCTTCGCCCCAACTCATCCCGTTGCCCTGGTGCAGTGGCAAACGGGGTAATATATGGGGTTGATGCCAGATGTGTAATGTCACCTGGCATCAAGCCCTGGGGTTAGTGATGTCACGCGTCTATTAGATACTTGACATCACCAACCCAGGCAGTAAGAAATAAAAAATAGACAACAAAAAAAGTTTTATTTGAAAAAAACACTCCCCACATTCCCTCTTTCACCAATTTATTGACAAGAACAATCAAATCCGGGCCCGGCGTAATCCAATAAGGGGCGGGGGGTCCCACGACGATCCATACCAGAGTCACTGTCCCAGTAAGTGAAGAACAGAATGTTCCCCATTGGCTGGGAGAGTAATGCAGTGACCTGAGCTAACATTAATAGGTCAGGCCAGGTCACTGCAGGGGATGCCAAGCCCTGCCATCAGGAGGTTAGATGAGATCATTACCTGCTGTGATGATCTCCTGCAGTCCTGCCATCAGCGCTGTCACTGACTTCTATGCCTGCCGCGTTGTCAGCAGTATCGTGAGAGCCCGTGACGTCACCGCTAGTGACAGTCTCGGGCCGCGGGCATAGGCGGCAGTGACAGCGGTGACGTCAGGAGGCAGGAGATCGTCACAGCAGGTAATGATCTCATCTCACCTCCTGACAGCGGCGCCCGTCATCCCCGCGGCTGCACGCACTGCTGTCTGTCAGTGTCTGCCTGCGCTGCAGCGTGACAAGCTGCTGATACTGCGGGCAGACACCCACACTGCAGGGCAGGCAGCCGCGGGGCCGGAGCGGGACACAGACTGCACGGGCACCTGGAGGTCACATGGAAGCGCTTCTGTGCGGCGTCCAGGGAGTGTGATCTGTGTGTTTACTCTGCTCCGCTTCCTCTTCTGTCATAATGACATCACTCCCTGCAAAACCGCAGGCAGCGATGAGCATTACCGCAGGTAAATCGCAGCTATACCGCAGGGGTATACCGCACTTCATGTGCTACCTGCGGTATACCCCCGGAATTTCGCGATTACATTACAGTGAATGGAGTGAAATACCGGGGGTATTCGGCAGGTACCTGCGGAAAAGAAGTGACATGCACATTTTCTCAAGAAATTTTCTCAAGAAAATCTTCACAAAGAATTTTGAATTTTCTTGAGAAAAAAACGCAGTGTGTGCACAGCTATTTTTTTCCCATAGGTTTTGCTGGGAAGTGTCTGCAGAAAGATTTCAAACATTTCTCAAGAAATTTCCGCAGCAAAACCGTGGGTAAATCCGCGGGTGAAACGGCTAGTGCGCACATAGCCTGAGACTGCAAGGTGGCTGGTAATTTTGGTAACTTTGGTAACGAGCTGTACACAAATGAATTAAAAATCACTCTGTCCTCGAGATCGGCGAAGATTTTTAATGAAAGGTAAATTACTTGTTTTTACAAGAGCTTTGCGATTTTAAGTTTTAATGAAGATGAGCCAAGCCCTTTAAGAAATGTTTTTCCAATTTTTATTTTAGGGGAATGCATATATTTAGCAAAACAGACAAGTTAGAACATCTTTATATAATGAATGTATACAAAGTAAAAAAGGACGGCAACAATCAGTGAAGGTAAGTAACACCAGAGTTTATTGTGCAAAATAGCAAGTCAAATACTGGTAAAAAGAAAGAGTACCTGATCATACTAAAATATATTGTAGGCCGGTTGCAAATGATGAATTTTATATGGATACCCATAAATGATTAGGAGGTATGATCTACTGATTGCAAATGCATCTATGTCTATACAGTGTGTCCGCCCATATCCTGTCCAGCACCATTAACTTGAGAACGGCGGCAGCTATAGGAATAGAAGTGGTGCCTAGGTATAGTAAAGTATCCATGCGCTATGCAATGAAACCACCTATAGCGCCACCTGGTGGAAAACAACGGAGTTAACATTTTTATCTCGAAAACGGAACGAGATAGAGAAAAAAAGTGAATTACAAAGTTGTAGGGCATCATCAATTCAATACGAATCGACACCTTGCATACAGAAATGCTATGATTAGAGCGTGTAAAACTCACAAGGCTGCGGACGTGAAGCGATACCTCACGGAGACCTTCCTACAAGACATTGGGTATGGTGGCTGCGTGGAGTGGCCTCCACGCTCACCTGACCTGGCCCTATTGGACTTATTTCTGTGAGGTCACATCAAACGGCAGGTGTATGCAACCCCTCCACCAACATTGCAGGACCTATGACGACGTATCACAGATGCTTGTGCAAACGTGTCACCTACCATATTGCACAACGTGCAGCAAGATACAGCATGCTGTCCAGAGTCCAGATGTGCATTGCAGCTGACGGGGGCCACTTTGACCATCAAAGTTAAATGAGCGCCATATGCGTGACTAGCATTCAGTGTTTTGGGGGTGGTCATGGGTTTCATATCATATGAAAGAGAAGAAAAAATGTCCAGCTTCTGGAATATTAGTAAAACTGCTGCAATTTTATTTAAGGACGTGAAAATTGACACAATGACAAAAATAGGGAGCCCATATGTGGCATAAGGCTACGCGTTTCGAACGCTGCCTGCGTTCTTTGTCAAGCAGGCAGCGTTCGAAACGCGTAGCCTTATGCCACATATGGGCTTCCTATTTTTGTCATTGTGTCAATTTTCACGTCCTTAAATAAAATTGCAGCAGTTTTACTAATATTCCGGAAGCTGGACATTTTTTCTTCTCTTTCATTGGACCCTTGCACTGTCAGAGTGTATCCGTGCATGCCGGACTTTGCCCCAGTAGAGCTGGATCACCTGGTTTCCTCCGTTTCATATCATAGCATTTCTGTATGCAAGGTGTCGATTCGTATTGAATTGATGATGCTCTACAATTTTTTAATTCACTTTTTTTCTCTATCTCGTTCCGTTTTCGAGATAAAAATGCTAACTCCGTTGTTTTCCCCCAGGTGGAGCTATAGGTGGTTTCATTGCGTAGCGCATGGCTACTTTACTATACCTAGACACCACTTCTATGCCTATAGATGCCGCTGTTCTCAAGTTAATGGCAGTGGACAGGATATAGGTGGACACACTTTAAAGTCACAATCACTGGATAAAGACCACGAAAACATAACGTAATTATGATGGTTTTTGTAAGTACCATAGAGGAATAAAGATATAGTGAGGCAATTTCAATAAATATCCAAAATAGCAGTTGCACTCAAGTACAGGGAAGGAGAAAAAAACAAGAATGCAGATGGTGACCATTGGAATATAAATACGCATTACTGCCAAGAAAACATTACATTTTTTTTTTTTTTTTAATATGAGTTACTTAGCAAATAGAGGTGGCGAAACTTACTTGTGCCCAGACACCACGTCAAGGTGTAACTCTCATTTGGGTCCTACTCTAAATGCTTCAGACTATGAGATTAGGAAGTGCCGGCAATTTTTCTAGCAATTTCAATAAATGTCTATCCATGATTTCAGTCCCAACAAATGAACATGAAAAAACAGTGAGTGGCAACTGTGATTCTAGGTAATAATGAGCAGCACCCTTAATATATGACATATTAAAGTCATGGGTTGAGGCAAGAAGCAGGGGCACACTACTAGAGCACAAGGTGGCTGACAATGAGACGGTCAAAGGTTAGCGAAAGGAAAAATGCAAACATGTATTCAAAGAATAGGCGAGCATAGTACCAAGGAAGGAGAATGTGAGCGGGTCAGGAGGCAGAACGCAGCATGAAAGGGCCTTAGAGTAATTAGTTATACATTACTATCAGCGAGTTCTCCCTTACTGACACCAGATGACAATTAAATTACAAAATGGAAAGAGCAGGATCTACAGCGTTTGGACAATTTCACACGGCCGTTATATAGCCACATTTGAAGACGCATATTGCGCTTGCAGCACTCAGACCTCCCATGGTTCTACTGAACTCAATCTGTATAATCGTAGGATCTGCAGAAACCATATAAGATCGGTATAGGTTGTCATCCAACTTTCACAAAAAGAGTTATAGGTAAGCAATGGCATGATGAAACCTACAGCACTATTATAGACTAGGGCGGCATAAAGTGAATTTCCAGCCACAGAAAAAGTTGCTTTAATGCAAACTGGTTACATTTATTAATATACTCTAATTATGATAGCTGCCCCAGTGTCCAAATTCAGCATTGGTCCTCTAATTCAGCCCCCTTTTCCACTTCTACATCGGACATAACAGAAAAGTGGGTGGATTACTCAGACAGCGTTTAATTACACTCAGGAGCCACTACTACATTGTGTGTCCAGCTCAACATGAAAACGTTGGTGAAAGGTCCTCCTTAATGCCCTTATAAAGGTTTTTTTTTAGTTTGTTTTTTTCTGCAATGTGAGTTGAGCTTTAGGGGAAGAGGGCGGGGAAGCTGAGGTATACCAATTTAATTAAAGGGAACATATGATCACATACAGCCCTTAATATTCTATTAGTTTCTTAAAATGTCACTCTTGAACAAATTTTTCATATTGAACTAGACAAACAATGCAAGCCAGCAGAGCAGAATAAAATGTGTTATTGTTTTTATGGTTTTGCTTCTTCATTGCAGAGATATTAGCAATCAAAGTTTTTGGCACCTAATGAGTTAACTTTAGCTAAGTCCAAGTGGATGTTATCAGAAACTTGTCACTGGGGGTGTGCACTTTTTCTGCGTGTATGATGCTGACCAATCATAAGCAGGAAGCAACACAGAAGAAAAATGACACGCCCCCTCCATAGCTTAGAGCAGGTTTCTCAGTGTGTGACAGGTAATGACAGACAGCCCTGATCTCCCAGTCTGACCTCCAACATGATTAGAAAGTGCTGGGAGTAGAGCACAGATGAGTAATACCTTTCAGATAACATCACTATGGGAGAAAGGGTCATCAGACTTTAGATGTTCAAATTGCTAACCATTCTATCAGCTCTCCTCCTTTTATAGCAACTCTGCTTTACTGCCTCTCCCCCCATATTGTCTGTAAATATAAATTGGCATAGGGTCCCTCCATCTTATGACACCCAGCAGACTGCAGCCCCCAGCTGTGTGCTCATTTTGGCTGTGTATCAAAATAAGACAGACCCTTTGCGGCTTTTTTTAATTATTTAAATAAATAATTTGAAAAAAACTGCAATTTTGATACCCAGCCATGATAAAGCCGACAGTTGGGAACTGGTATTCTCAGGCTGAAGAGACCCATGGTTATTGACCCCCCCAGCCTAAAAATAACAGCCTGTCATTTTTACACCACGATAGGGACAGTCACAGGGTCTGTAATTGCAAGCAGTCAGACACTGTCACACAGGGTGGGAACGCAGTGTGACTGCAACTAATCACAGATGTTGGGACTGCCAGTGGGCATATGCATGAGGGATAATGAGCGATCCCATAAGTAGCGTTACAGCCGTGAGGGAGACTGGTAAGTTTAACGTGTCTGCTCTAATCCCCCAATCCATTCTACCACCATTTTAAAGCACCAGATTCAGGTCTGCATAAACTTATATGTGGACCGGCATCTAGGCAGCTAACTGTGATCAATTTTGGGCTAGAATTGGGGTTTGTTTTTTTCTTAAACCCGGTTGGATCCGCTGATCCCAGGTATCTGAGGCTCTGCCCATCACAAGTAATTATATCTCACACACTGAGAACTGCTCTAAGTCATGTTGGGGGTATGTGCTTCTTTTTTCTTTCTCCTGTGTGTTGCTGCCTGCTTATGATTGGGTAACATCATACAGGATGAAGAAGTATACACCCCCTGATAACACCCACTTGGACTTAACCAAAGTTAACTCATTATGTGCTGTATTCTTTGATTGCTAATATCTCTGCAACAGAGATGTGAAATTAAATTAAACAAAAAAAATAAACATTTTATTCGTTTCTGCAGCCACTATCACATCATGTGTCAAGTTCAACATGATAAATTTGGTGAAAGCCAAGGTCCTCTATGATTATGATTTGGGGAATACCCCTTTAATTTATTTAGTGGCACCATATTCTACAATGCTTGTTTTTAATGCCTGTCTTCAAAATTGTTACCCAGCTTTCTTACATATTGATCAAGCTCTTCAATTTAGATGATGGTTGGATCCTGGACAGACCTCAGCTTGCAATTAGTATTACATTTTCACTCAACTTAGCACCATTGTGATATTCAAGCTCTTCCAGAAATTGTAACGTTGGTTTAGCATTTAGCCTGTGAACACTTTTAATGAATACGATGCTCAGTGATGTGTTTTACTGAAAGAGTAGATTGGCGAAATGTGAACTGACAGTGCAATAAATGACGGCTTCACTTACAGATGTCTATGGAGTATCTGCACCACACTTAAAAAGGTTTCCATTGCCCTGATAAATACAACATTAGATTGAAGAAGACAACTAAATAATGAAAAAATGCATTACTGCGGCGGGTAATAAGATCTATCTACAGCCATTTAACGGCTATTGACAAGGCACCAAGTGGGCCTGAGTAACAGGAAGGCCAATTCACAATTACAATACTTGATTGTGAGACATCCAGTAAAAACATGTCCTGTACCAGAATGATATTGGAATCGCAGAGAAATGCAATCATTTCTCGGGAGAGTTTATTTTCTGCAATCTATGTCTCAGCAGCTCTCTATATACACGGCTTTGTTTCACAGCCCATAATCATATAGTATTGATATAGAGTTCACAGCAAAATCTGGAGTAACGAAATCAATTCTGGGCTGATGCAGTCTGTTTCTACTACTTCAGGTAATAACTGCACTAGGAGGATGTTTCCAGAGAGATTGGATGGAAAGGTTTTCCAATAAAGTAGACCTCACTGGATCCATACATTTAGAGACCACAGAAAAAAAAAGAACATAAAATTAAAAATATCAATAGTCCAAAACGATAGCAGAAAAAACACACGTGATGCTCGAGGGTAAGGTTAGGGCTCCCCAGCAATACTGGTGGCGTAATCGAAGTTCGCTTGGTGCCGCTGCGACACCGCGGCACTATAGACGTGAATAGGGTCACATTGTGACACCTACATTGCCACAACAAGCAAGTGGCAAAGTATTCGATGGAGTCAGTATTTTTGTGACTCACTTGCTGGTGTAGTGTTGAAATTCCAATATGACCCCATTCACTTCTATAGCACTGCAATGCAGCAGGGGCACCAAGCAAACTTCACAGCCAAAGTCACCTTAACCTAGTGGGTGTCAAATGGATCCAAAAGGTGGAAAAGGAGGGTTGAATAGTTATCCTTGTACCATCTTTGAAATATCTAAATTAATTTGGCATTTTGTACGCAGGTCTATAAAGTTTGCGCTGAAGAAGAGGCAAAATCAACAAATTACTAATGAATTTAGTGCATCTTTTAACTGTTTTGTTTTGTACCAACACAGTAATGTTACTTGGGAAGGGGCTTGATGTACATTTCTCTCATAATTTACGCCACTCTTGTGGCATAAATTATGACTTTTTCAGACACATTTAGCTATGCTCCGTTCCGCCCGAACTCCACACACTTTTCAAAAAGTTGGCAGAGCTAGCTGAAATTGGTGTAAAATTGATAAAAGTTGCAAAATTTAGGTCACATGCACAACTCGAGTATTTGGTGACATTTCAAAGAGGGCGAAGAACAGCAACCATCGGGATTGGCGCCAATTCTGCCTAGGAGCCGACTGTAGGTAGGCCAAATTTTTGTGGTTGGTGTAGATGACAAAAGGATGCACCGCCCCTTCCAGTAGGTATCACCACTCATCCAGAGCTATCTTGATCGCCAACAATTCTCAGTTGTCAATTAAGTAGTTGCGCTCAGGAGCAGAGAAGGCCTTGAAAAAGAAGCCTCAGGTTACTATCTTACCGATAAACAAAGTTCTACGTATCGCACCAGCCCCAGAGCACGAAACATCCACATCCAAGATGAACTGTGTATTAATCTGTGGTCTATGAAGCACTGGAGATGTTCAGAAGGCCTGCTTAAGGGCGATAAATGCATTCTCCATCTCAGGAATCTACATCTTAGGATTCCCCCTTTGCAGGTCAGGGCCGTGTTAGGGAGAATCTGAGATGAAAATTGCAGAGTTAATTGGAGGAACTGATTCGCGAAACCCAGGAACCACTGAGTCACCTTCAATTCATTAGGACAAGGCCACTTCAGGACTGCCAACACCTTCTCCAGATCCATCTTCAAACCAGTGTCAGAGATTATGTAGCCTAGGAAAGAATGGGAAGTCCATTCAAGGAGGCATGTGTCAAATTTGGAGGATAAATTATTCTGCATAAGTCTTTATAGAACTTGCTGCTTAACATTCCTCCTGTGTGTTGGCAGATCGTGAGGGAACACAAGAATGTCGTACAGGCACATCACCATGCACAAGTGGAGCAGATCTTGGAAGATATCGTTCACAAATTCTTTGAAGACCACTGGAGGATTGCTTAGCCCAAATGGCATTATCTGATATTCATAGTCGCTGTCATGGGTGTTAAAGGTGGGTCTTCCATTCGTCACCCAGCTGTATACGGGCAAGGTTTTATGCACCCTCACGATTGAGCTTAGCAAACATCCTGGAACCTCAGGAATGGTCGAAGAATTCCGGTATAAGTGGCAGCGGATATTTATCCTTGACTGTGATTTGATTGAGGCCTCTATAATTTATACAGGACCACAGAGGACCATCCTTTTTCTTTACAAAAAAGAACCCAGTTCCAGGTGTGAGGACTTCTGGATAAATCCCCTTGCCAGATTCTTCTTGATATACTCAGACATACTTGGGTCTCCGCCTGGGACAGAGGATAGAATTTGCAGCGGGAAGGTGAGGAACCAGGGGGTAGATCGATAGGGCAATCATACAGCCTATGTGGTGGTAGTCTCTCTGTTTAGGGTACAGTTAAAGGGCAGAGAGAAGTGTGCGTGCGCAAGAGCGCAATGAAGGACTCTGTGTGGATGACGTTGGACGCGTCATCCACACAGAGCAGAGAAAGAGAACGGTAATCTCATTTTTACAAGGAAAGACTAGAAGCAATGGGATGAAACTGATGGGGATGAGACACAGATTAGATATTAGAAAAAATATTTTGACAGTGAGGGTGATCAACGAGTGGAATAGGCTGCCACGAGAGTTTGTGAGTTCTCCTTCAATGGAAGTCTTTAAAAAGAGGTTGGACGGACATCTGTCTGGGATGATTTAGTGAATCCTGCTTTGAGCAGGGGGTTGGATTAGATGACCCAGGAGGTCCCTTCCATCTCTAATATTCTATGATTCTATGATAATCACAAGAAGAGAGTAGTTGCCGGATCAAAACCATCGCGACGCCCATCGGACCGGACAGCCCCACAAGTAATTATAATAAAAGGTCCTTTTTATGTTATACAGTCGGACTGGGCTCATATATACAGTATTGTAGAATGCTGTATAGAAGGTCTTACTGGTCGTGGCCATAGCTTATAGGGGACAAATCTGGTGACAGGTTCCCTTTAAGGACACTCGGGGCCAGCTGTCGAAGAGTGTGGGTATCATTACATGATCTTAGGGTGAAAACGTCGCTGCTAGGGAGGGACAAATCAGGTTCAGGTCTAGGACAAGTACTTGCCTGTTTTGGGATCTGTGGATTTCTGGTTTTACATCTCTCCTGGTTTGTCCATCCCCGTGAGAGTGTTAGGGTTCAGTCATAATAACACTTTACCTTTAATTGTTCCACCCCTGGTCTTGGCTTACAAAAACTAAGGTAAAAAATTCATAGAATACTCACAGCATGTGCATGTTTTTTATGCTAGAAAATAGACTAAAACTGCTTGATGAATCAGGACGATTAACTTAATAAACGTTATTATTTTACATGATCATTTTGACCGTGAACAATTTTTCCACCCAACTATTCTACATTCTGTATACAGTTGGTGCCCTTTACCCTGTAGGACTTTACCAGGTACGCTTCTCTTCTGTTATTTTGGACTGTTCTCTAGCTGGCAGACTATCCATTCCGCCAGAAGGTGGAACAGTCTGCAGGGATACTAAAACATCTATTCTTGTAACCACAGGGGCATGATAACATGATTAGTGGGATGGCATCTCTTGAGAAAAGAATACTCACACAACTAAATGCATGGTGGTGGTTTGGTGGGCCTGGGGAAGCTGTCAGGTTCCCTTTAAATTCTATGTGATTTACTATGAAGGCACTTGATTTGGTCCATTATGTGAAGTTTTGGGGCATTTCTCAATTTATAGTCTGGATGTGTAGAATTGTGTTCATAACATATGTCATAAAGGCCTCCGGGAAGAAAGCTAAGAAGACCACACATAAGTCATTGTAGAATGACATGCTGAGCTTTTCCAACTAATCATCATTTTTCAAGACAACAGTCTTTATTTGTCTGATAAGATGGCGCTGTACCCCTTGGTTGTACATAAACAATGCAGGAAATAAATTACACTTTTCTACGTAAAAGGGTCCTATTGTAAAAATTGTCTACATCAATCATTTGTTAATGACTTACAAACATGATTATGGCCTCAGGTTGGACGACTGGCTGATGCATTCACGTAAGGAGGCTGGATGCTTTACTATTGATGAATACTATAGATGTATCTGAGTACAAGGAATGTTTTATAATTTAGCTGATACAAAATGTAATACGTTTACAATTTCTTGCTTTAAAATAAGTAAATACATAAATAAATAAAGATTATTTCTAGATCTGGTGTGGTGGGTATTCACTTGGAACAGGCAAGAAAAAATATTTGTCATGTAACTACAGCTGTCCATTAGCTCTTGGTGGAAGGTATGATATGAAATAAAATGTGAAGACACAGGTAAATGTCACAAAATCTTGATTACTTGTTAGATGTGATCTAGTTAGTTAACACACAACCAATGGCTATAGGTCTTTCTATGGGTAAAAGTATTAAATTTTCCTCCTTTTTTGATTATTCCTTAGGGTATGTTCATACTCAAAGTAGCTAAAACAATGTCTGCTACTGTTGAAGACATACAGAAAAGTCCAAGACGCACTGAGTGGAGGAATTGTGACAGACTACTTTAGTGATGTCACTTGTAATGTAATTGGGAAGAAAGGAAATGTCTGTCATTGCTAGGGATGAGCAAGTGTAATCGTTACTATTTGCTATTCGAAGAATAGTATGGCATTCGGGGTATTCGCTATATTATAAAGACCTGACTGGTGTAGGCTGCAGTGATAGTTTACTTTGTGGAACTTTCTCCCATCTCCCTACTGCATCTCTGGAACTCAGCCACAGTGATCTTGGGATTCCTCTTTACCTCTCTCACCAAGGCTCTTCTCTCACGATTGCTCAATTTGGATGGACGGCCAGGTCTAGGAAGAGTTCTGGTGGCGCCAAACTTCTTCCATTTAAGAATTCTGGAGACAACTGTGCTCTTAGGAACCTTGAGTACTGCAGAAATTATTTTGTAACCTTGGCCAGATTTTTGCCTTGCCACAATTCTGTCTCTGAGCTCCTTGGGCAGGTCCTTTGACCTCATGATTCTCATTTGGTCTGACATGCACTGAGAACGGTCAAGTCCTATCAGTTTAATTAAACACAGCTGGACTCCAATGAAGAAGTATAATCATCTCAAGGAGGATCACAAGGAATTGGACAGCATGTGGCTTAAGCCTGCTTTACACCATACGATCCAGCATACGATATCGTATGCGATCGTACCCGCCATCATCGTATGTGCGGCACGTTCAATTTGTTGAACGTGTCGCACAAACAAATAACCCCCCGTCACACGTACTTACCCGTCCATACGACCTCGATGTGGGCGGCGAACATCCATTTCCTGGAGTGGGAGGGACGTTCGGCGTCACATCGACGTCACACGGCAGCCGGCCAATAGAAGCGGAGGGGCGGAGATGAGCGGGCCATAAACATCCCGCCCACCTCCTTCCTTTCGCATTGCCGGAGGGAGCCGCAGGACGTAGGTAAGATCTGTTCATCGTTCCCAGGGTGTCACACACTGCGATGTGTGCTACCCCGGGTACGATGAACAACCTGACGTTCAATTTTTAGGAACTGAACGACGTGCATGCGATGAACGTTTTACCGTTCAATCGCAATCGCACGTAGCTGTTACATGCTACAATGTAACTTATGATGCCGGATGTGCGTCACTTACGACGTGACCCCGCCGACACATAATAAGATATATTGTAGCATGTAAAGTGCCCTTTAACCCCTTCACGACCGGCCGATTTTTCGCTTTCCGTTTTTTTTTTTCGCCATTCTTTTTCTGAGAGACGTAACTTTTTTATTTTTCAGTCAATATGGTCATGTGAGGGCTCATTTTTTGCGGAACGAGCTGTACTTTTAAATTAAACCATCAGTTTTACCATATAGTGTACTGGAAAATGGCAAAAAAATTCCAAATGCAGAAAAATTGCAAAAAAAAGTGCGATAGCACTATGGTTTTTGAGATATTTTATTCATTGTGTTCACTATATGGTAAAACTGATGTGTGGGTGTGATGCCTCAGGTCAGTGCGAGTTCGTAGACACCAAACATGTATAGGTTTACTTTTATATAAGGGGTTAAAAAAAAATCGGAAGTTTGTCCGAAAAAAGTGGTGCACGTTTTACGCCATATTCCGTGACCCGTAGCGTTCTCATTTTTCGGGATCTATGGCTCAGTGAGGGCTTATTTTTTGCGTCTCGAGCTGACGTTTTTAACGGTACCATTTTTGCGCAGATGCTACGTTTTGATCGCCTCTTATTGCATTTTGTGCAAAAGTTGTGGCGACAAAAAAACATCGTTTTGGCATTTGGAATTTTTTTGCCGCTACGCTGTATACTGATCAGATTAATTGATTTTATATTTTGATAGATCGGGCGTTTCTGAACGCGGCGATACCAAATGTGTGTATATTTTTTATTTTTTTAACCCTTTAATTTTCAATGGGGCGAATGGAGGGTGATTTGAACTTTTAGGGTTTTTTTTAATTTTTTAAAACTTTTTTTTTATTTTACTAGTCCCCCTAGGGGGCTATTGCGATCAGCAATCCGATCGCTCTGCAGTATCTGCTGATCACAGCTACAAGGCTGTAAACAGCAGATACGCTCTCTTTCTCTTTTGCTGTGCCGCTGGCACAGCGAAAGTGAAAGCAAGTCAGGTGTAGTACAGGAGTCATCACATGACCCTGTGCTACCATGACAACTAACGGAAGTCACGTGATCGTGTCACGTGACTTCCGGTATCGGGCGGTAAGTAAAACTTTACCGCGATCGCGCTTATAATGGTGCTGTCAGATATTGACAGCGCCATATAAGGGGTTAAACGGCACGAGCAGATAACGATTCTGCTCGTGCCTAGCAGGCACACATCTCAGTTGTGAAAATCAGCTGAGATGTGTGCCGATCGCAGCATGATGCTGCCGGCAGACCGCGGGCAGTAATGTTATGACCGCAAGGACGTAATTTTACGGCCCGCGGTCGTTAAAGGGTTAAATATGAGTGTCTGAGCAAAAGGTCTGAATACTTATGACCATGTGATATTTCAGTTTTTCTTGTTTAATAAATTTGCAAAATTGTCTACATTTATGGGGTTTTTTTCTGTCAAGATGGATGGGGTGCACAGTGTACATTACAGAAAAAAAAGAACTTTTTTGAATTTAACAAATGGCTGCAATGAAACAAAAAGTGAAAAATTGAAAGGGGCCTGAATACTTTCCGTACCCACTGTAAATACCCAGCCATGCACCCACAGGCACAAAACCTAAACTCGCACATTGCCAAATTGCTAGTCGTAGAAATGTTGTCATTTAGCTTGTGGGAACAGTGTTTCCATGATCTCTTGGTTGTGGCTGCCCCATGATAGATACACTGTTCCCAGTCGCCACTATTTTGCCTGTTGTGCTGTCCCCACGTTACACAAGCACGTGTTAAGGCATCGTCACACGCAATGACGGATCTAACGATACATCGCCAGGGTCACGGATTTCGTGACGCACATCTGGCATAGTTAGCGACGTCGTTGCGTGTGACAGCAAGGAACAACCGTTAACGATGGAAAATACTCACCTAATCGTCCATCGCTGACACATCATTCCTTTTTAAAATATCGTTGATTGTAGAGGACGCAGGTTGTTCATCGTTCCCGAGGCAGCACACATCGGTACGTGTAACACCTCGGGAACGACGACCTGAAGCTTATCTGCGACCGCCAGCAATGCGGAAGGATGGAGCTGGGCGGGATGTTACGTCCCGCTTATCTCCACCCCTCCGCTTCTATTGGGCGGCCGCTGTGTGACGTCGCTGTGACGCCAAACGTCCCTCCCCCTTCAGGAAGAGGATGTTCACCGTTGTCACGTCCCCATCGGAGTCCGCTCCTGCGACTTCTGCTCCGATCGCCAGACGACGCCATGTTCCCACCATGGATAGTGCTGGTGATGGGAGAGGAGTCGGTGCCCGTGGTTCTGCGGAGCACAGTGTCACGTCCCCACCGGAGTCCGCTCCTGCGACTTCTGCTCCGATCGCCATGTTCCCACCATGGATAGTGGTGGTGATGGGAGAGGAGTCGGTGCCCGTGGCTCTGCGGAGCACAGGCTCCGCTCATCTACTAGGCTGGGTTTCCCTGGAACCTGCAGTACCACTGGCTGACTGTAGGTGGCGTGTGTCTCCCGGCTGAAGTGGCCAACATTCACCTGCAGGCAATGGGAAGACACCACACCCTTCTTATTCCCTCTCCTGTCACATGATCACTGCCAGTGATAGTTCTGTTCTCCTGGCTCATGTGCTGTTTGTATTGTGATTCCTGTGCGCTGACCTTGCTTGTGTTTGACTACCCTCCTGCCTGTCGTTTTTGTACCTTGCTGCCAGTTCCGGATTTGACCCCTGCTTTGTCTCCTTACTACGACCTTGCCTGCCGATTCTGTTCCTGTTTTGCATCTCCTGGATTTTGACCCTGCCTGACGACCATGGACTACAGTCTACCACAGGTAGTGATCTCTGAGGCTCTGTGTAAATCCAAATCCCTGTACAGGGGTTAAAGGGTTACAGAGTTCTTGGGGTCCTGCTTTGTGAGCGGCTTTTCACTAGATTCCCCTTACAGCCAGTCTGAGTCTGTGGCTCCTATCAGGCATTACAGCCGCCCACAGCGACGTCGTTAGGGAGATAAGTATGTGTGATGGGGGTTTAACGACTTTGTGCGACATGGGCAATGAATTGCCCGTGACGCACAAACGACTGGGGCGGGTGCAATCGCTCATGCGATCGCACGATAAATCGTTGCGTGTAACGCCGCCCATAAACAATCTCAACCCTGCTCTGACCACCTAATAACAGACACGTGGACATGTTGTTGTGGACAGAGAAGATGCATATCTGTCACGGCACACTGGTTTGAACCTGTTACATGCTGGGACAAAGTCACAAACTATAACATCACACATCTTACCCATGCCAAGAATAGTGGGCCCAAGTTCTACTAGTGTTTCCGTCTCATCATATGCCACTTCCTGTCTCCCCTCCTTGTCCTGTTCCTCATCCTCTGCTGAATTACCCTCCCCATCACTGCCAAGCTGAGAGCTGTGCAGCAAAGCATTGGCAAAGCGGCAAAACGCTCTGCTGAAGCAGATCTGTTTAGGTCACAAACCACACACTGCAGCAGAGCTGTGGCAAGGTATAATAGAGCAGACCAATCAGTGGCTCTCCCCACTGCACCTCCAACTCGGTCTGGTCGTTTGTGACAATGGGCGTAACCTGGTGGTCGCTTTAAAGGTCGTCAAGTTGGTACACGCGCCATGCATTGTTCACGTGCTGAACTTAGTTGTTCAGAAATTTTTGAAAACATACCCTGAATTGCCGTACCTACTTGAGAAGGTGCGCCGTATTAGTGACCATTTCCGCCATTTCTCTACCACTTTTGCTGGTCTTACAGTGCTGCAAAAGTGCTTGAATTGCCAAGTTACCGACTCATGTGCGACCTGCCCACGAGGTGGAAATCTACATATCACATGTTGGCGAGGACTAGTGAGCAGCAGAGGGAAGTAGCTGAATACCAGCTTCGACATGCCCAAAAGACTAAGGCGGGCTTTGCACACTACGACATCGCAGGTTCGATGTCGGTGGGGTCAAATTGAAAATGACGTACTTCCGGCATCGCATGCGATATCGTAGTGTGTAAAGGCTCAATGATACGATTAACGAGCGCAAAAGCGTTGTAATCGTATCATCGGTGCAGCGTCGGCGTAATCCATAATTACGCTGACGCGACGGTCCGATGTTGTTCCTCGCTCCTGCGGCAGCACACATCGCTGTGTGTGAAGCCGCAGGAGCGAGGAACATCTCCTACCGGCGTCACCGCGGCTTCCGTAGGATATGCGGAAGGAAGGAGGTGGGCGGGATGTTTACATCCTTCTCATCTCCGCCCCTCCGCTCCTATTGGCCGCCTGCCGTGTGACGCCGCACGACCCGCCCCCTTAATAAGGAGGCGGGTCGCAGGCCAGAGCGACGGTCGCAGGGCAGGTGAGTGCATGTGAAGCCGGCGTGGCGATAATTTTCGCTACGCCAGCTTTCACAAGATATTGTACCTGCGACGGGGGCGGGGACTATCGCGTAAGACATCGCAGCATCGGCTTGCGATGTCGCAACGTGCAAAGCCCGCCTAAGAGTCAGCCACCACACATAACAACTTTCGAGTGGGTGTGGATTGTTGACATTTGTGAGGTTCTTGAGAACTTTGAGTACTGCACCAAGCTCGTGAGCGGTGATCAGACTATAATTTAACCATCCCACAACTGTGTCTGTTAAAACAATCACTGCATAATCTCAGAGAGGAAACTTTGAGTGCCCAGCATGTGGCTATGGACCCAGATATCCCAATGGGTGATGATTCTACCCAGCCCAGCCAATATTCTGAGGCAACATTGGGTGATGTTGAGGAGGATTAGGAGAAAAAGGACTTGTTTTTCTGTGCTACCGAGGTGACTCCCAATGCTAAACAGGGGACTCTCAACCCGAGCTTCATGTCTGTCCAGCATGGATGGGCTGGAGAGGAGGAGGTGGAGGAGCCCAGTCAGTGTAAGGAGAGGATGGGTATTGTTCCTCCTGTTGGGGACACAGAACCTTTGCCTGTTTGCAGCTTGGCTGACATGGCAAAGTGTGTAAGTGTCTGTGGCATGACCCTCACGTGATACACATTTTATCCAACAACATGTACTAGTTGGCCACCTTTCTGGACCCACAGTACAAGGAGAAATTTCCTTCTCTTATTTTGGAGTCACCAAAGGGTTGCACAATGGAATCCTTCAAGAGGGTCTCTGTAGATCGATTGCTGAAAACATCACCCTCAGACAACGCTGGGGGCAGAATCACGGGCTCTTTTCAACACCAAGGATTAATGGGGAGAAACAAGAACACCAAGTCCAACAGAGGTGGGGGGAAAATGTACGCAAACTTGTGCCATTTTCAATAAACCAGAACATCAGCAAGGTTTATCTGTGCCTGTAACAATGCCAAGGAGGGAGAAGTTGCACAACATGGTAGAGGGGTACTTAAGTGACCATACCTGTGTCCATTCTGACGCTTAAGTTCCCTTTAATTATTGAATGTCAAAGCTGAACACTTGGCCTGACCTCTCCTTATACGCCTTGGAGGTGCTGGCCTGCCCGGCTGCTAAGGTGATGTGAGAGCGTGTTTTCAGTTCTCCTGAGGCAATCATCACTGATAGGCGCACACGCCTCTCCACAGAAAATGCAGACAGACTTAGGCTATGTGCCCACGCTGCGGAAAATTTGCGGAATTTGCCGCGATTTTTTCACGGAAATTCTGCGGAATTTTCAAAAATCCGCAGTACAGCGACTCCCCAGCCATTTCTATGGCATTTGGGGACTGCTGTGCCCATGCTGCGTTTTTTTTCGCAGCGGAAATAATGCGGTATTTCCGTGCGGAAAAATCTGCAGCATGTCAATTATTCCTGCGGATTTCTCCGCAGGGTCCCATACTTACCTGCCTTGATTTCAGACACCCGGTCACTTTCCTCCAGTGGAGCCCGGTGGAGCCAGGTACAGGAAGTAAGAGGTGGGCGGGGCCTGCATGACCTCCGGTCATGTGACAGCCGGAGCTAGTTCAGGCCCGCCCACCTTCTCCTGCACAGTGCAGACTCGGCCGGAGAGGGAAGTGCTGCGTGATGGAGGTAAGTATGAATTCCCGATCACTCAGCACTTGTTCTGCATTGAGGATGCAGTGCTGAAGCCATGGTACTGTATCCTCAATGCAGAATGCCCGCAGCATATCCACAGCATGTAAACAGACAAAATTGTGCTGCGGTTTTCTGGGAGCTCTTGCGGAATGTCCTGTGGATATAACCGCAGGACACTGTCCCCGTGGGCACATAGCCTTAAGGCCGCTTTACACGCTGCGACATCGCTCAAGCGATCTCGTTGGCGTCACGGAATTTGTGACGCATATCCGGTCACTTTAGCGATGTCTTTGCGTGTGACACCTATGAGTGAATTAGAATCGTCACAAAAACGGTCAAAATCACTCATCGGTGACATGCCCCCCTATTCTTGAATATCGCTGCTGCTCGGTGTACGAAGTAGTTCGTCGCTGCTGCGGCAGCACACATCGCTATGTGTGACACCGCAGGAACGAGGAACATCTCCTTACCCGCGGCCACCCGCAATGAGGAAGGAAGAGGGTGGGCGGGATGTTACGTCCCACTCATCTCCGCCCCTCCGCTTCTATTCGGTGGTTCGGTGACGCTGCTGTGATGTCGCTGTAACGCTGAACGAACCGCCCCCTTATAAAGGAGGCGGTTCGCCGGTCACAGCGACGTCGCTAGGCAGGTAAGTAGTGTGTCGGGTCCGCGCGATGTTGTGCGCCACAGGCAGCGATTTGCCCGTGTCGCACAACCAATGGGGGCGGGTGCACACGTTAGCGATATCGGTCACGATATTGCGTGTAAAGCAGCCTTAACTCTGATTAAATTCAACAAGGTCTGGATATCTCCACAGTTTGTAATCCCTCCAGATGAGAGCAAGCCAAACTAAATTCCCTCAAAATGTTGATTTTGACTACTGCTGTTAATGTTCAACCCTTTCCATATAAAGCCGTTTCCTTCCTGCGTCAGCCATGACACAGACTGTAGGGATAATTTTTGTAAACACTAGGCACATTGCGCACTGGACAAACCAGGGTAGTAGTCCTACCAAACTAATATTTGTCATTGGAGACCCTTGTCATGGGTTGTCACACATTGTGACTAAGATATGGGATACATATTTGATAGAAATCTACAGTCAGTCACCATAGCTGGCAAAAAAACCATCCCTGGGTTGTCCCACATTGTGACTGGGATAGGCGATACATATTAGATAGCAATTTACAATGATTGTTGATGAACGAATGGCCCACTGAAAACTTGAATTGAGGGCCTCAGAATGACATGGAAGAGGAGGCTGAAGGCCACCATCACAATTGTCACATTGTAAACTGCTATGGACTATGTATTCCACTATCTGACTCTCAATGAGGGAGGGACCGCCCAAATATATAAGTAACAGCAGTCCCCCTAAAATGTATGTTACAGGACCACTTGATGCCCCTTAGGTCAAAGCTCAACATACCAACAGGCACGTTGTAGCTGGCCTTGTAAAGTGCTGTGGAATAGCTAACTAGAAATTATGTATGACAGAGGGACCTACAAAATGTATGTCAGGGTCCTCCCAATTGTAAAACTAAAAAAAATGCCAAAACACTACATGTGTACTAACATTAAAAGCTGTATTTTTTTTCTCCAGTTAATTTAGCCTTATATACAAGTGATTATGCAGGAAAAACTGTTTCTTAACCTTTTTGGCCTGTGAAATGCAATTTACATTAGGTTTGGTAGGTGTTCTTGTGCATCTTTAAAAGTGGCGTGATACTGTGACATCCTCATTCCCAGAAACCATATGCGAGTCAAAAATGCATGCAGGCATGTTCTCCAGGCTCTCCTCATTCATTTTCATCACTTTCCCATCCATTTCAGCCTTTTCCTCAGGCCCCCAGACCTCTTTGTTGGGTCCAACAGAAAATGACTCACATTTCCATTGACGTGCATTGTACTCGCTATTCAGAATGAATACGCAAGTATTACAAAGTACTCATTACGAGTGTAGTGATTACGAATTTTACGGTACTCGCTCTTCTCTAGTCATTGCCTTGAGGTAAACTATAAGGTATCGCTGCATGATACTGGAGCAGTGATGTCATAGTAATGACCTTACCAGGGTGATAGTGTTAATGGCTAATGTCAGCAACAAAGCCTCCCCTTTAAAGGGAACCTGTCAGGTGCAATATGCACACAGAACCACGAGCAGTTCTGGGTGTATATTGCTAATCCCTGCCTAACTGTCCCTATATCTAGTAGCATAGATAAAGAGATCTGTAGAAAAAGTATTTCTAAAGATCCTAGTCACAAGGACATTAGTTCCTGCGCTCTTTCCGCCCTCTTAGCATGTTAGCACACCCACACGCGTGTACCTGAGACCCTTGTCACCTGCCCCTGTCACGGCACTTACTTCTAACCTGTTTCTGGATTCTGTTTTTATTGTATAGTTATGGTTTTAAATTTCACCTTCAAATTGATTTCCACGACGCCTGGTCCCGGAGATGGAGCCACTGGTGTAACCTGTGACGCTTCGACATAGGCTTGGGTGGGTCTTAAGGACGCTTTACACACAGCGATATCACTATCGATACCGCTAGTGTGCGTACCCGCCCCCGTCGGTTGTGTGCCCGTGGCGCACAAAATCATTAACACCCGTCACACTACTTACCTGCCTAGCGACGTCGCTGTTGCCGGCGAACGACCTCCTTTATAAGGGGGCGGTTCGTTTGGCGTCACAGCGACGTCACTAGGCGGCCGCCCAATAGAAGCGGAGGGGCGGAGATGAGCGGGACATAACATCCCGCCCACCTCCTTCCTTCCTCATTGCGGCCGGCTGCAGGTACGAGGTTGTTCCTCGTTTCTGTGGTGTCACACATAGCGATGTGTGCTGCCGCAGGAACGACGAACAACCTGCGCCCTGCTACAGCAACGATATTTGGGAAATGGACAGCGTGTCAACGATCAACAATAAGGTAAGTAAAATTGCTCGGTAACGGTCGTTCGTGCGTTTCACACGCAACGACGTCGCTAACGAGGCCGGATGTGCGTTAGCGATGTCGTTGCATGTAAAGCGGCCTTTAGTGTGCCGGTAAAATCACAGCATGGTTGGTCTTGTGGTATTTTCACCGTTTGCAATGCAATGAATGAAATCCACAATATATCTACTGCTTAATCTGTTGCAAAATGTACATAAGACATGAAATGTGTCCACTCTGCCTGTTTTGGGTGATTTGGCCAATACAGTATTTTACCTCTTCAATTATTGCAGTGAATGGGATAAAAAAAACTCTGTTAGAAAACATTAGTCAAATTGCTTATGAACAACGCCCCACTCATATAATTCCACTCATTAGACACAAGGATGATAGTGTCAGGGCAGACATTACCTTCACTACTGATGTAACGAGAGCACGGCTTAATTAAGACTCCAAAGGATTTCCAGACTCTGGAGACTGCAGAGCTCAGAGCGTAATCGTTGTTTTAATTTTTATTTCATAAATCAATAGTACCCATGAAGATAAGAAATCTTGTAATATATCTGATCAGAGAAATCTGCTTCTTTCTCTGCCAGAATTGATAAATCATTATGAAAATTCTCAGTTCGGAGGTAAAATCTGTATTCAGGGAAGACTTTCCCATTACTCAGATAGGGAGAGCTCATCATCTCTGGATATATATAGATATCTCTGCCATTCCCTATCAGTGCTGGATGCTCACAACGCCTCTCCAGTGAACGATTCTCCTTACCCCTTTCCAATCATCTTCATGTATTTTTACAGCATCATTCACACACTGTATACTCAGGTCATATCTTAGTGAGGCTCTATGTACACAGCGCTCAATATTTCCCCATTATACCTCCAATGGAAGAGACAAATGCTACTGTATCAACATACAGAGGCATATGCCATTCATTAGCTCAAATTGTAAAACATACAGATATATATTATTAATATTATTATTTATTTATAGAGCACCATTGACTCCATGGTGCTGTACATGAGAAGTGGTTACATACAGAATACATATACAAGTTACAATAGACAGAATGGTACACAGGGAAGGGGACCCTGCCCTTGCAGGTTTCCATTCTATAGGATATTGGGGAGGAGACAGTAAGTGGGACAGTGGTAAGGCAGCAGCTCCAGTGGTGGTGGTGAGGCGGCAGTTCCGGCACGGTGGTGAGGCAGTGGGGTCATGGGAGATTATAGGCATTTCTGAACAGATGAGTTTTCAAGTTCCGTTTGAAGCTTGCAAGTGTAGCAGATAATCTGATGTGTTGAGGCAGCGAATTTCAGAAAACAGGGGATGCTCAGGAGAAGTCTTGGAGGCAGTTGCATGAGGAGTGAATGAGTGAGGAGGACAGAGGGAGTTCTTGGGAGGACCGGAGATTACGTGTTGGAGTGTAACGTGAGATTAGTTCGGAGATATATGTAGGAGACAGATTATGGACAGCTTTGTAGTTAGTGTTAGTAGTTTGAATTGGATACGGTGGAGCATTGGGAGCCAATGGAGGGATTTGCAGTGGGGAGAAGTGGGGTGGTATTGAGGAGAGAAATGGATCAGTCGGGCAGCAAAGTTAAGGATGGACTGGAGAGGTGCAAGGGTGTTAGCAGGGAGGTCACAGAGGAGGATGTTGCAGTAGTCGATGCGGGAGATTATGAGGGCATGCACTAGCATTTTTGTAGATTGAGAATTGAGGAAAGGACGGATTCTGGAAATATTTTTGAGTTTAAGACAGCAGGAGGTGATGAGGGATTTGATTGATGTATGGTATGAAGGACAAGGCAGAGTCAAAGGTCACTCCAAGGCTGCGAACTTTGAGCACTGGGGAGAGCGTGATGTTATTTATTGCAATAGATAGATCAGGTAAGAAATGTAGGTGAGATGGCGGAAAGATGATTACTTCAGTTTTGGCCACATTGAGCTTTAGGAAGCGAGAGGAGAAGGAGGAGGATATGGCCGATAGACACTCCGGGATTCTGGACAGCAGAGATGTGACATCTGGGTCAGAGAGGTAGATCTGAGTGTCATCAGCGTAGAGGTGGTACTAAAAGCCATGGGACTTTGAGTTGTCCCAGGCCAAATGTATAGATGGAGAAGAGTAAGGGTCCCAGGACTGAGCCTTGAGGAACTCCAACAGTGAGAGGGTAGGATGAAGAGGTTGTGTGGGAGTGGGAGACACTAAAAGTGCGGTTAGAGAGGTATGAAGAGATCCAAGAGAAGGCAAGGTCTCTGACACCAAGGGAAGAGAGGATCTGTAATAGGAAGGAGTGGTCAATAGTGTCAAAGAGTATGGAGAAGTGAATGTTAGCATTGGCAGTAAGTCATTAGTAATTTTGGTCAGGATAGTTTCAGTAGAGTGATGTGGATGGAAGCCGGATTGTAGATTGTCAAAGAGAGAGTTAGATGATAAGTGGGAGGAAAGTTCAGCATGGACGTGCTGTTCGAGGAGTTTTGAAGCAAACAGGAGTAGTGATATGGGGTGATAGCTGGTAGTAGAGGTCGGATCGAGGGAAGGTTTCTTTGGGATGGGTGTGATTGTTGCATGTTTGAAAGCAGAAGGAAAGGTACTAGAGGTGAAAGATAAGGTGCGCTTCTGAGAGAAGATGTGCAAGCTCCCCTTCGGTCATGTTGGGGGGGGATGTTTATGGGCGAGAGGCAATGGTCCGTTATATGAAGGGGTTGTGGTGATTGAGCAGAAAAGACATCCCTTGTTTGGTCAATCTTATATTTGAATTATGTGGCAAAGTCTTCTGCGGAGATGAGGGAGGTTGGAGGGGGCAGTGGTGGGCAAAGGAGGGAGTTAAAAGTATTGAATAACTGTTTGGAGTTGTGGGATAAAGATGATAAGAGGGTTCTAAAGTAATCCTGTTTGGCAGAGGTAAGGGCTGAACGAAATGTGTGGATTGCATTTTTTAATGTATTAACATACGAACCAACTCTCACTGCTTGCAGTATACTCAGGACAATTACCACTTGATCCTGCAAGGAAAATCCTAGGTCAAGATGTCCATAATTCAAGAAAAAGCAAAATATCCAGTGGATCCAGGCGATTTTTTGCTTAAAATAATTATTTTATTGCGTTACATTAAAAGTTCATAGGAATGGCATCCAGCAGATAAGTCTTACATCAGATTATATCATTGCTTTTTCTTGCATTTTTGAATGTGGTGAAGTCTTCCTGGGAGTGCGTTTTCTTCCACCGCCGCTCAGCAGCCCTAGACACTTGCTGAAGCTTTTTAGTGAGGCTGTTGTGCCAGGGTTGTCTATTGATTCGTCTCACTCTGCCATGCACAAGGGGAGCAACCGAATCAATAGCTGATGTAAGAGTGGCATTATAGAAAACAGTGGCACTGTCTGTGTCGTGAAGTGAAGATATGGAGGACAGCGGTAGGATAGAGTCAGAGAGATGTGCAAGGTTTCTGCGGAGATGTGCTATGGGCTGGACAGGGGGGGGGGCAGGTGAGGAGGACAGGGCTGAAAAAGTCAGTAGATCGTGGTCAGATAGGGGGAGAGGTGAGGTTGTGATGTCAGATAGAAAGCAGAGACGGGTGAAGATAAGGTCTAGTGTGTGTCCATCTTTGTGGGTGGCAGAGGTGGACCACTGCAGCCAAACACAGGCCTCACGGTCAGGTAACGAAAGCACAGGACACCACTGTGACGCCCCTGGACTAGTCAGGTCGTCACAGGGTACTGCACGCTCTTTATCTCCCAGTGCAGGACTCAACCCCTCTTGGTCCTGGGTTCCCAACTTACAGCACTGCCTCCATCAGCACCCAAAAATCCCAATCACACTTCACACCACACCCTGTCAGGCACACCAGTGGGCTGCTAAGCTGGAATAGGGCCGCCCACCTAGGGGTCAGGCAGGGAGGTGGGAGGTGACAAGTCAGTTGGCTCCAGGGGAGCGAAGTGAGAGGAGAGAGTTGAGTGGTAGCCCTCGAGCAGTGAGGAGCTAGGAGGGAGCGTGTGGCTCCCGGGGAGGAGAAAATTGGGTGGTCTGGACCCGGAGGAGTCGGAGACCCGGTCGCCTGGTATTGGGACTGGGTGCCTGCACTAGTCTTGGAGGACAGTCAGCAGCTCGAGTACAATAGCCGGTCTGGGATCGAAAGCACGTCGGGGTACTGGACCCTAGGTCGGGGAGAGGCGTCAAGCAACCCGGCAATTAACCTGCGGAGAATAGGGTCTTTATGGACTGTCCCCACGAAGCTCAGAGATCGGGGGCACTAGCGCAACGAGGGGGATAGGGGTTTCCAACCAAAGAAGCCCACTGAAATCCCAAGCATGAGCACCTAAGAGCACTGCTCCTTCACACCAAAAAGTGGGGAGCGGGGCCCGGACAGCTTCAAGCTTACGGGCCACTTGGACACTACTAAAATTTGTGCACAGAGGCAGGCTCCGGACCATCAGGCAATACTGCAGGGGACGGGACCCGGACGAGCTCCTCCAGGAGGGCAGCGGCATCCAGAGACTTGGTTTACTACGTTGTCAGCGTCTGCTTTATTGCTGAGTACCTGATTAACCCCTGCAACCAGCGAGCCTTGCGCTCCCCCTGCAATCCATCCCACCATCCAGAGTCTCGGGGCCTTCCCTACCCGTTGAGGGTAACGTCATCTGGCTGCCCCCGCGGGTACTCCCAACGACAGCGGCGGTACTCCCTATTACCACACACCACAGGTGGTGTCACGAATTATCTAATCCCCTGTAAATAACCCCCCTTTTACATTTAAGAGTGGCCTCTAGCCCCCGGGTCCGGAAACCCTCGAGCCACGAGTAATCACCGCCGAATCCGAGCGGTTTGATCGTTGCTGGGGCGGCACACCATCACTTCCGAGCCTGACACAGACCCCTGGGTGGCCAGCACTGAATCCATGGAGGCTACACCTGGGGAATGTACAATATCGTATCATTTTACATCCATTCCATACACCTGTACATCTTGTGTAGAATCCGGACAACCCCTTTAAATCAGGACAATCCTATTTCCTTATTCCACCATCACAGTATGAGCCTCTGCTTGTAATCACCTACGTGACCGCTCTGCAGAGCCCCCTCCATATTACACCAGCCCAGAACCGCAAATCACTTCCCCACCTCACAACCCATCCCGAGCCCGTGACGTCACATGACGGCCTCCAGTCCGCAGAACATTCCAGAAATGTCATTCTGGCCATCTCTCTCATTGGCTCTGCAAGCTGTCAATCATCATGACGTTCTTAGATTCGCGACTGGCCCCGCCCATTACTGTGCTGGAGACACGCCTCTCTTTCTTCCTCCTCTGTGGTCATTGGCGGAGGCGCTGAGTGACGTCATCGTATTGCAGTCGTTGCCGGAGGAAGAGTGTGTCCGGTACGGGGACTCGTGTGCGGTGAGGACTGGTTCGGGGACCGGGTGGGGGATGGGGAGTGTGGAGGATGGTGGGCAGAGGAGTGTGGGGGCGGGAGGTACGGCTGTGGGGTGATGGTGGGCTCCGGGAATGAATGGAGCACGGTGCAGGAGGCCGGACTGACCCTGCTCGCTGCCCGTACAGCCCGAGCCTCTGGATACAGTGTACCACTGCGTGACGGTATGTGGCAGCGCTGCTGATGTCACACATAGACCTTCTCTAAGGGCCTGTGCACACACTTATATTGGCAGCCTTTTATCCTGTGCGGTTTTCTTGCATACAGCACTTCCTAGTACCAGCAAAATGAATGAGATTTCTAAAATTTCCGGCAGATGATTTTTTGCAGCGTTTTTTCAAGCCTGCAGCAGGTCATTTTTGGGGGTTTTTTCCATCTTTTTTTTTAAACCCAAGGTAAAATGTATAAAAAAAAAAAAAGTGTGTTGTGTTTACCCATAGACAGCGGCTGGTGATGATCCTGTGGGCACATACATTAGGCAGTGTTCACACCTCGCGTTTTTGCTGCAGTTTTCTAGTGCGTTTTTTCCCATTCAGGATAAAAAAGCATTTTACAATAGCAGCAAAATGAGACATCTGAAATCTCATTCATGCTGCATTTGTTTTATTTTTTTTTTTTTTTTACCTGTGGTGTTTTTGTTTTTTAAACGGCATGTTAATTCTTTTTTTTTTTATTTTATTTTTATTTTTTTTAACCCATTCAATTGAAGGCACAAAAAAGCATTAAAATCCTCCATGAAGAGCGTACATAATGTGCGCAGTGTTTCCTGCAAAAAAAAAAAAGCACAATAGACACAGATTCTCAGAGCAGGTTTTTTTGCTGCAGGAAAATTGCTGTGTATATTATGGCGATGTTCACATGCAATCTTACTGCATTTTTTTTTTTTTCTGCAGCCAAAAACTTTTATTGAAAGTAAGAAAAAAAAAACTTTTTTTTTTTTTTTTTTGCTGCATTTTTGTTGTAATTGGTCTACAGTACGTGTTTACTAAAGTTTTAGGGTATGTGCGTCTGTTGCGTTCTGGCGTGACAAATATTCTGCAGCGTTTTGTCACTGTGCGTTTCAAAACACAGCCAAAACAGCTGTGTTTTGGATGTATCTTGAATGCAGAATTCATGCGTTCCGGATGGTTGCTCTCCCATAGGCCTCCTTCACACGTCCGTGCCTCCGGTACGTGTTTGGTCTGTTTCCTCATGTGCTGGAGACACGGGCACACGTAGACCCATTACAATCAATGGGTATGCGCACACGTACGTGTTTTGCCATGGACCGTGTGCTCCACACTTAGACATGTCAGTTTTTCTCCGGCATCGCGGGTGTCACACGCACTGCAGAAAACACACGTGCCTGTGAAATATAAAGAATTTCTATACTCCCCTTCTCCTGCGCTGCTGTCTCTGTCGCTGCTGTCACTTGCTTCCGATCCCCGCTCATTATGCTCATGAATATTCACTCCACTGCGGGCCGGAAGCAGCAGCAGCAGGGAGTGGGCAGGACCGGAGACCGTAGATCAGCACCATGGACAGCGACGCCAAGGACAGGTGAGCAGAAAGTTCCTGTTCTCCGTGTGTGATCACGGATAGCACACGGAGAACAAACGTGTGCCATAAACACTGCTCACGGAGGGCAATACGTACCTTTGCCACGTCCGTGAAAAATGTGCGTGCTTTTCACGGACATGTGAAAGAGCCATAGACAGTGGGAAAAGCATCCAAAATGCACAAAAGAAGTTACATATTGCTTTTTAGAACGCATCGATTTTGTAAAAAATTTGGCATCCAAAACGCAACGCGTGCATGGAATTTGCTTAATTCTCATAGACTTTGCTGGGGACGCAGAACGCATGCATTTACGCTGCAGTTTAAAACACTGCGTAAACGCATGAAAAAACTCAACGTGCGCACACTGCCTTATTCACAACAAGTGCAGCGGTTTTGCTTTCTCATTGCGAAAAACGCTGCTGAAAGAATTGACGTGCTCCTTCTTTCCCAAGCGCAGCAGTTTTTCATTTGTCAAGAAAATACACAAGACTTCTGAAATCTCATAGTGTTTACTACTAGTGTAATCTGCATAAAACTCATTAAAAACGTGGCAAAAAATGCAATGTGTGAACATGGCCTAGGACAGCTTTTCATGTAGGGTTTTTTTATGCTTTCAGTTGACTGGGTAAATTAAAAAAAAATAAAATTATATATTGTGGACGCCGTAGCTCTAGATACACAAGGGAAAAAATCTTAATGTGAACTAGATTTTAGAAATCACATTCTGCATGAAATATAATGGTTCTCCATTAATGAACTCCTGTGTGGCCAAAGCAGTCATCAGCCGCCTCTTCCATCACAAGGATCCGAAATCTAAAAAGATTGGTGCAAAAATGTAAGCAGTTCTTTGATGGCTTGTGACTATCCGTCTTCCTCTTGATTACATTCCAGAGGTTTTCAATGGGGTTCAGGTCTGGAGATTGGGCTGGCCATGATGTGGTGGTCGTTCATCCACACATTGATTGACCTAGCTGTGTGGCATAACGCATTGTCCTGCTGGAAAAACCAATCCTCAGAGTTGGGGAACATTGCCTAAGCATAAGGAAGCAATTGTTTTTCCAGGATAACCTTGTATGCGGCTTGATTCATACATCCTTCGCATTTATTAGTATTGTTGTTTCTAAATGATTCTGAACTTGTTTTCTTTGCATTATTTGAGGTCATAAAGCAATGTACCGTATTTTTCCGCTTTATAAGGCGCACCTGATTATAAGACGCACCCCCAAATTTAGCTGAAGGAAAAAAGAATATATTTTTTTTAATGTTAAATGGGGTCCAACTTATAATGCCAGTGTCCGTCTAACAAGTCATATAGGGTATATGTCCCTCATAGCCCCCCATCCTAAAATTAGCCCCCCTTAATCTGAATATACCCCCCTTGTGCTGGGACACGTACCCCTGTGCTGCCCCTATAGATGGCACACCTCCCCTGTGTTTGATATGGCCCCCATACTGCTGCCCATGGCCACTATAGATGGCACATCTCCCCTGTGTTAGATATGCCCCCCATACTGCTGCCCATAATAAAATAAAACACTCTTTCCTTACCTTCTCAGCGCTGTAATCCCTGTGTCTCCCTCAGTGGGGTTGAGCTCCGGCCTCCTCCACTTCCTGGTTCTTGCTGCCGGTCATGTGATCGGCACGGCAGAGTGATATCACCTCTGTGTGCCTTATCACAGACAGCAGCAGCAGAGACACCGGGAGATCAGAGCTGGAGGTAAGTAAAGCTTTTTTTATTTTACTATGGGCAGCAGTATGGGGGCCATATCTCACACAGGGGGATCATGTGCGATCAAAGGGAGCACAGGCAGATATAATATGCCCCACTGCCCCAGCCCATCAGTGCGATGCGGTTTCAGAACCACGCTGATGGACAGCGGCAGTGCATATTATATGAGCGGGAGCAGGAGATCTAACGCTGCCGCCAGCTGCTTTTACCTGCCCCCAGTACCGCTCCAGAGCAGACCCTGCAGTGTGTGTATGTATGTGTGTGTGTGTGTAATATATATATATATATATGTGTGTGTGTGTGTGTGTGTGTGTGTGTGTGTATGTATGTATGTATATGTACACCCCCCCCCCTGTATATTCGGTTTATAAGACGCACCCCCTACTTTCCCCCAAAATTTGGGGGAACAAAAGTGCGTCTTAGGCTATGTTCACACTAGAAAAATGATTTTTCTTAAGAAATTTCTTAAGAAATTTCTTAAGAGTGCACCTGTGTTAAAAAACGCACCAAAAACGCACCTGCGTTTTTGCCGCGTTTTCGGTGCGGTTTTGGTGCGTTTTCGGTGCGTTTTTGGTGCGTTTTTACCGCTGGTTGCTCCCTGCGTTATTGTGCCAATTATCTATGGCAAAAAACGCAGTTAGCTGCAGAAAAGAAGTGACATGCTCATTCTTTTTCTTAAGAAAATCTACTGAAAGAATTTTCTTAAGAAAAAAACGCAGTGTGTGCACAGCTAATTTTTTTTGCCATAGGTTTTGCTGGGGAATGTCTGCAGAAAGGTTACAAGAATTTCTCAAGAAATTTCTGCAGCAAAAACGGACCCAAAACGCAGGTAAAACGCAAGTAAAAAACGCAGTGTGTGAACATAGCCTTATACAGCGAACAATATGGTATTTTGTTATTTTGACAATTTCTCATTTTCAGAAAATAAATACAAAATTTATTGCTTGGAAATTTGGAGACGTTGTCAGTAGTTTATTGAATAAAAGAACAATTTACATTTTACTCAAATATACCTATAAAGAGAAAAACAGAAAATATGGAAGTGGTCTCTTAATTTTTGCCAGAGCTGCATATATCAAATATACGAGAGATTTTTTTATTATTATTATTATTATTATTATTATTATTTATTTACTACAAGATATGTCATGTATCTTTTTTTGTAGTTGGGGAAAAAAATCTAAACTCTGTTAAAAAAAATATAAAAAAATAATAATAAATATAGATATATTATTAATTTCACCATTTTAGTGAAAGCGGAGTAAAAAGATATTTTTTGTTTTTTGGGGGGGTTTTTTTAGGCCTCCGACTGTCAAAACCCCAGGCTGTTTATGTGGTCATGTTGCTGTTTCAAAGATAGTGTCATGCAGATTTTTATTGCTCTTGTATTGAAAAATTGTTTTTTATTCATTTGCAAATTAGACTTAAGGGCTCTGGGCATGATTAGAGCACTTCCAACCTTCTGTTTCCCCTACTCTAATTCCTCCCCCCTCTGTTTGACGGACAGCTCACTGGCTTGACTACAGGCCGGCAATAGAGTCAGGGTGGCAGAGATTTGGAGCACTTAAGCCTCATTTGCATACAGCAATTTTTTTTCAATCAGGGAGCAATGGATTTCCTTAGTAAAGGCACAGGAGTCTTTCTTAGGGTATGTGCACACGTTGCTTTTTTTTCCGCGCGGAAAAAAACGCACCCTCTGGCAGAGGGGAGAATTGTAAACAATGCTTTTTGAGAAACAACGCATCGAAAACGCATGCGTTTTTCATGCGTTTTTCATGCGTTTTTCATGCGTTTTTCATGCGTTTTTTTAGGTGCGTTTTTTAAGACTTGTCAGTGATAATAAAGTTGGTTGAACACAGACCTTTGGAAAAAAAAACCTGTGATGTCATTTCCTTCTCCACATTCTGTTTGGATAAATGGGAGGGCTTGGAATGGAAGGAGCACCATTTGAATTTTGGAAAAGTTGAAATAAACTTCGCGCACCAAGCCCCTTAGGTACCTATACGTCAGAAAACCCCCACAAGTGACCCCATTTTGGAATCTGCACCCATCAAGGATTTTATTCAGGAGTATATTAAGCATTTTGAATCCACAGCTACTTCACCCAAAATGTTGCTGTAGCAACAATATTCTCACTTTTAGGCCCGTTTCACACGTCAGTGAAAACACTGACGTTTTTCACTGGCGTGTAAAACATGCACATGTCCCTCCGTGTGCCGTGAATCACGGCACACGTGGGTTGTCTAAGTGCAATCCGGGCTCCGTTCTCCGTGGCCCGTGATTGCACTTAGAGATTAACTCACCTGCGCCCGCTCCCGCTCTCCATGGTGCTGATCGCTCCCGCGGTGCAGCATCCGGCCGGCGCTGACCCCCGCAGCAGCTGCTTCCGGGTTGGCTGTGTCGTGCATCATGAATATGCGCGACAATAATGAGCCGGCACAGAAGGAACAGGGAGGACGGGCTGCAGAGGACATCGCTGGAGCCGGGTGAGTTAAAATGTTTTTTATTTTAAAAGCACGTTTTTTTCTGGCACGTGTCTCATGGATCACACCACTGTGTGGTCCGTGGGACATCAGTGATGCCAGAAAAAAATGGACATGTCTCCGTGCGGCAATCACGCACACGCGGGTACGCCGCATGGAGACACGTGCAGTGAAAAATCACTGACGTGTGAGCAGACCCATTCATTATAATGGGTCTGCGTATGTCAGTGATTCTGGTACGTTTAAAAAAAAGCACAAACGTCCCAGAATCACTGACGTGTGAAAGGGGCCTAAGGCTATGTGGCCATGATCCAGCGACATGGCGTATAGTACACAGTGCCAGCCTTCCTGCAGCTGCCCATGCCCACGATTTGGGTTCAGGCTGCTGTGGAGCTCTATGCTACCTGCAGAGAACACTCTCGTCTCCGCAGCATAAATTGACATGCTGAGGCTCGGGAAGCCACGCTACCGGTCAGTTTATGCTGCGGAGAAAAGAAGCACAGTGGGCATGGGATCTCCAAAAATCCTTCCACTGTGCTTCTACTGCACAACGCAGCGTTATGGACGCAGGGAAAACACTCAGCGCCCATAACGCTGCAAACCCTGATTGTGGACACACAGCCTAAAAAGCGTCAATGGATGAAGGGATGTCAAATATATAGAACGTCCTACCCCCGCCAGCATATTCTAAGCTGGCACCTTTAGTACCTTTCATGTGGCACTAAAGGGTGCCTAGCTTAGTATTTATCCAATAAAAAAAAAAAAAAAATGAAAAAAATGGCGTGGGGTCCCCCCTATTTTTGATAGCCAGTCAGGGTAAAGCAGACAGCTGTAGCCTGCAAACCACAGCTGGCAGCTTCATCTTGGCTGGTGATCAATTTGGAGGGCTCCCCATGTTTTTTTTTTTATTTATAAATAAAGAATAAAAAAAAAATAACATGGGGTCCCCCCAAATTAGATCACCAGCCAAGGTGAAGCTGACAGCTGGGGTCTGGTATTCTCAGGGTGGGAAGAGCCATGGTTATTGGACTCTTCCCAGCCTAAAAATAGCAGGCCGCAGCCGCCCCAGAAGTGGCGCATCCATTAGATGCGCCAATCCTGGCGCTTCGCCCCAACTCATCCCGCGCCCTGGTGCGTTGGCTAACGGGGTAATAAATGGGGTTGATACCAGATGTGTAATGTCACCTGGCATCAAGCCCAGCAATTAGTGATGTCACGGCGTCTATCAGACACCCGACATAACTAATTGACAGTAAACAAAAGCAAAAAAAGACAACAAAAAATGTTTTATTAGAAAAAACACTCCCCAAATCATTCCCTTGTTCTCCAATTTAATAAAAAAAAATGGGTCCGCAGAAATCCATATGGATGTCCCACGTCGCCTCTGGACCTTCTAGAATATGGGGGCACGTTCAGGAAACGTATCCCCCATTTTCTAGGAGGGCAGACCCTCCATTTGAGGAGAGTGGGTGCAAAAATCTGCACCCACTCTCCCCGGGTCACAGCTGCAGACTGCGAGCAGCCAGCACAGCTCTCTGAACACAGTGCTGGCTGTCAGCTGCTCTGCACATGTGACCGGCCAGCGTGCACTGTGAAGGAGGAGGGGGCCGCGGGGGATCAGCGCTGCGACCGGACAGGTATGTATGACACCGGGGGGAATTGGGGTGACCGGGCAGGGCCTGGGGAACAGTTTTCTGTCGCATGTGTTATTGCACATGCGACAGAAATCATAGGAGCAGGGCGGCCGGTGCGCTACTGTGCGCGCGGCCATGTTGGATTTTCGGGAGGGGGGTCGGGGGTCGGGGCGGGCACTTTGGCGACACCGGGGGCTTTGCCAGGAAGTGAGGTCAACAGGAAACCTCTTGACCTCACTTCCAGGTAAATGCCTGCGTTCTGGCGTGCCGACAAAGGCCGCGGACCGCAACAAAAAAGCAGGTCCATGCGGTGTAGCTGCGTTCTGACCCCACATCATTGATTTCAATGGGGGAGAGAACGCAGCCACAACGCACAAAAGAAGTGACATGCTGCTTTTCTTTCCGCACCGATTTTTGGCATCCAAAACGCTGCGGAAAGAAACGCAGCATGTGCACTGATTTTTCAGCTTTCCCATACACTTTGCTGGGAAAGCTGAACGCATGCAATTTGCCACTGAAACGCTGCGGTTCAAAACGCAGCGTTTCCGCGGTAAAAAACGCATCGTGTGCACACAGCCTTAGTGGTGAGAGAGCGCTACCATGTTTGGGTTCTTGGTACTTGTAATGAGCTGTTAGTTGTCCACCACTTGGACAACCCCTTCTCATTCCTCTTGTTTGCCCCTGTGAAAACAAATAAGCCTATACTCACCTCCGGTGCGGCTATGGTTCTAGTGATGTCTGAAGTTGCTTTCACGGGGCCCATGTGACATTATGACACACAAGCCCCCCAAACTAATAAGCGCCTGGAGTCTGTATCCCTGCCTTCAGACAGGATGACTTCCTGCTCAAATGTCCGAAGGTGGAGAGAAGGAAGCTAGAGCTGATTGGTCGCGTGGCTCGCGTGTGATAACAATGTCACGTGGGCTCCAGGAACGTGGCCTCAGACATCGCTGGAACCGTAGCCACATCGGAGGTGAGTATAGGCTTCTGTTTTTATTTTTTTCTTTATTTTTACGAGGCTTTTGCTCATTACAAGTACGGAGCACCGAGCATGGCAGTGCGCACCCATCACTAATCATTATCTTTCAGAGAGCAACTTGGTCATAAGAACCATTTGGGGTCTTGGACTGACCTGATAGATTCCATTTAAGGAGTTAAACACCAATTTAGAAAAAAAAAATAAAAATTCAGATATAGAAGATAACTTTGATTAAATAAGATGCCAAATTTTTGAGTTTTACGTGCAATAGAGGCTCAGCAGACGTCTGCGTTCTCAGAATCCACAACTTTCCTTTTCTGCGGTCTGATTTTCAGCAGTGATTTCCTTCACTTTTTAATGTGCTGTTTTTCACACTCCCTTTTTCCAGTGTGTTGTAATGTACAGAACCCGCTTGGCTTTCAGTCACTGCCTCCAGCAGTCTGATGAAATCTCCCAACATGGAGTGCAGAAGCCAGGCAGATATTACATTTCTTAAAAGGAACCTGTCACCAGTTTTTTGCCCTATAAGCTGCGGCCACCACCAGTGAGCTCTTATATATAGTATTCTAACATGCTGTATATAAGAGCCCAGGCCACTGTGTAGAGCGTAAAAAACACTTTATAATATTCACCTAAACTGGTTGCTCCGGTGGATGGGCGTCTTTGTCCTCCGTTACCGGCGCCTCCTCTTCCGGCTATCTTTGTCATCCTTCTTCTGAAGTCGTGGTGCATGACGCGTCTACGTCATACACACTCGCCGGCATTCAGGTCCTGAGCAGGGCAGACCAAAGTATTGTAGTGCGCTTGCGCGGGACCGGAGAGTGTGTATGACGTAATACGCGTTATGCACACAGGCTTCAGAAGGAGGACGAAGATGGCATTTGAGCCACATCCACTGGAGCGACCGGTTTAGGTGAGTATTTATTATAAAGTGTTTTTTATCTTCTACACAGCGACCTGCGCTCTTACATACAACATGTTAGAATGCTGTATATAAGAGCCCACTAGTGGTTGCCTCAGCTTCTCAGCTTATAGGGCAAAAAACTGGTGACAGGCTCCCTTTAAGAGGAGATTTTATATATATATATTTTGCCTTGCTCCAAAATTGTGTCCTTACAGTGACAACCGTCGGATTGCCCCGCCCCTCCACACGTATTGGCCGCTCGGCCCCGCCCCCCTGCATGGATTAACCGTTCGGCCAGGCCCTCCCCCCGCACGCGATGCTCGCTAGGCCACGCCCCCGCACGTGATGCCTGCTGGCCCCGCCCCCCGCATGGATTAACCGTTTGGCCAGACCCGCCCCCCGCACGCAATGCCCGCTAGGCCCCGCACGCGATGCCCGCTAGGCCCCGCCCCCGCTCGCAATGCCCGCTAGGCCACGCCCCCGCACGCGATGCCCGCTGGCCCCGCCCCCGCATGGATTAACCGTTTAGCCAGGCCACGCCCCCGCACGCGATGCCCGCAAGGCCACGCCCCCGCACGCGATGCCCGCGAGGCCACGCCCCCGCACGCGATGCCCGCGAGGCCACGCCCCCGCACGCGATGCCCGCGAGGCCACGCTCCTGCACGCGATGCCACGCCCCCGCACGCGATGGGCACCTGTACACCACCCCCCAGGACTACTCCTCCCATTATACTCCTCCTATTATACTCCTCTCTGAGGGGTTCGCAGCATGGGGGATGGAGCACGATGGGGGGTGCCCAGAATGGGGGGATGAAACACGATGGGGGGTGCGCAGCATGGGGGATGGAGCACGATGGGGGGTGCAGCGTGGGGGATAGAGCACGATGGGTGTGCAGAATGGGGGATGGAGCACGATGGGTGTGCAGAATGGGGGATGGAGCACGATGGGTGTGCAGAATGGGGGATGGAGCACGATGGGGGGTGCGTAGCATGGGGGATGGAGCACGATGGGTGCACAGCATGGGGGGATTAAGCACGATGGGGGGATTGAGCACGATGGGGGGTGCGTAGCATGGGGGATGGAGCACGATGGGGGGTGCGCAGCATGGGGGATGGAGCACGATGGGGGGTGCGCAGCATGGGGGATGGAGCACGATGGGGGGTGCGCAGCATGGGGGATGGAGCACGATGGGGGGTGCGCAGCATGGGGGATGGAGCACGATGGGGGGGTGCGCAGCATGGGGGATGGAGCACGATGGGGGGTGCGCACCTCCCCCCAAAACACACACCGCCACGCACGCACGCACGCACTGCACAACACACCACACACACACTGAGAACCACAAACACCGCCCTACACAGACACCCACACACACAGACAACGCCGCACACACACAACACCCAATACACAAACACCGCGGCACACACAAATATACGCACATACCGCACAACACACACTGCACAAAACATACCTCCCCCCAAAACACACACACGCACTCCACACCCACACAAACCGCGCAACACACACAGCACCACACACACACACAACGCTACAGACACACAGCGCTCCACAAACAACGCAACACACAAACAACAGCGCTCTCACCCCCCGCCACACCCAGACAACACCCAGAACATGTACAGCCCCTACACAAACACTGGCAACTACATACAACATCGATATATATATAACAAAAATCATACATTAACTACACAATACGTGAATTCTAGAATACCCGATGCGTAGAATTGGGCCACCTTCTAGTATTATATAAAGACGCACTTTAGATTTGGAGATAAAAAGAAAAAGGGATCCGTCTTGTTCTCCGGTGGTGTCTTGCCTGAGGAGGGGGAGGTGACAGCGGTGGTGGAGCGGGGTCACAGGAGGCAGGGGTGAAGCAGTGGGGGCTTTGTGGGGCAGGGCAGTGCGGTAGGTGTCACAGATACTCTGTCGGCGGTGCGGGCTTCAAACATTGGCGCCTGTAGTCGGCGCGTGCGCAGATTGAGCTTTCAGTTCAGTGACAAGCAGAGATCTCATCTGCACACACTGAACCTCTGGGTGTCATTTTTCTTAAGTCCGCTGCTGGGAGATCAGTGGGCCGGAGGCGGCGTGTGTGCAGAGGAGATCTTGAGCGAGAGCCCCATCTGTGCATGCGCCGCCTCCATTCGCTGTTGCTTGAATCCCGCACCGTTGACAGACTTTCTCACCCACTGCACCGCCCTGCTCCACACAGCTCCCACCGCAACCAGCACAGCACCCATTCTCCACCTCCCGGTAAGCTACATTCGCATTATAAGACGCACTCTTCATTTTCCTCCAAAATTTTTGGGAGGAAAAGTGCATTTTATAATCCAAAAAATTAAAGGTATTTTTATTTATTTTATTTTTTTTCCCTCGTTTATTAACTTTCATAGTACCATGCTCTTATTATTCACACAATGTGTTCTATAATCTATTGCTATAAGCGGTAAATCAGGGGGGACACACAGCATGGGGGCCCGAGAGGTGAGGGGGCCACTGCCACCACCAAAGCAGCAAACCCCTTCTGTCACAGACACATTATGATTAACTGTTGGACAGCAAAGGGCCCCTGTAGTGTTCCTGCACAGGGGCCCCATCTGTCTGTGACCACCGCAGGAAACCGTTAATTCCATATTCTTAAAGGAAAAAAAACACTTAATACATGTATAGAATCCCCCTCCTCCCTATTAAAAAAATAAACAGCTTTGACCTCCGTGCCCTAGTGATGTAACCAGGGAATGATTTGTTTCGAGTGTTTACTTTTTGGGGTCATTGAACGCATTTCCTGAGGTGATAAGATACAGTATTATCAGGGATGTGATGATGATAGATAAATCCGTGCAGATCAAGGGCCTCCCATGCGCGGGTCACCTTCCCCTTGGAGGGTCACTGGTTTATGCAAATGTATCCAAATGCTTGAAATTGATACTGGTTTTACCGCCACTGTAGTAAAATTGGCCACAGCAGGGGGAAAGAAGCAAAAATTAAAGGCAACCTGTCTCTGAGATTTTCTGTTATAAGCTGTGGCCACCCCAGTGAGCTCTTATATACAGCATTCTAGAATACTGTACATAAAAGAGCCCAGGCCGCTCTGTAAAACATAAAACATGTTTTATTATATTCTCCTGCCGGGTGTTCTGGTACAATGGGCGTTGCTGGTCTCAGTCCGGTGCCTCCTCTCTGCAGAGCTCGCCGTCCTTCTTGCTCCGTATGGATGATGGCCTCCATTGCGCTCCTCCACACTTCTCTCTGACCTGTCGAGAGCACAGCAAAGTACTGTATTGCGCAGGCGAAAAGTCAAAGACCGCCGCGCATGCGCACTACAATGATTTGATCTGCCCTCAACCGGGCAGAGAGAAGTACGTAGGAGCGCAATGGAGGCCTCTGTGTGGATGACGTAGGACACGTCATCCACATTGAGCAGGGAAAGAAGACGGCGACTGCACAGGAGAGTCTCTAGACCGAGACCAGTGACTCCCCCCTAGGTGAGTATAATATAAGTCTTTTATATGTTATACAGAGCGGCCTGGGCATTTATGTACAGTATTCTAGAATATTGTATATAAAGGCTCACTGGTGGTGGCCGCAGTTTATAGGGGACAAATCTGGTGACAGGTTCCCTTTAATTACCAGCCTTAATATTTCCCCCCCCCCCCATACATTTCCATAGTATGAGGAACATAAATAATCTAAGAGAGCTGACATGTCAGAAGTGGAGGGAATGATAGTGATGGTGGAGTAATGTCACACAATACCATACCAGTTAGGCTGAGCACATGGCAAGTAAAATGAAGCAAGTGGAATGCGATAAAAAAAAAATCACACTTCACCTGCACCCATGTTACTCCGTGGGGTCCCTCCCATGAGCGATTCTTTTTCTCAACGCTCATCGGACCGAGAAAACAGTCGGGTGGAATCCGATTTTTCACTCACACCCATATAAGTCTATGGGTGCGAGAGAAACGTCGCACTACACTCTCGTTACACTGGAGTGCAGTTCAATATACACATCAGCTGAGAATGAAGGAAATTACGCCCGCCCCCTCCTCCGCAGTGTCCCGCCCCCTCCTCCGCAGTGTCCCGCCCCCTCCTCCGCAGTGACCCTCCCCCTCCTCCGCAGTGCCCCGCCCCCTCCTCTGCAGCTGTGATGGCAGGATCGCATCACAGTGGATTGACAGTGGCATGACACTTGGCTTACACTCCAGCAGAGTGGGAGCCGAGTGTCACGCGATTCACTTGCATTTATACCCGTGTTTCCCCAGCCTTACTGATGCATTTATAATAATTCTCCAGTAGCTATTACTTAAAAAAAAGGAGAGGAATATCTTGGACATTGGAAACACCCACAAGTGTAAAGCTGTACTATAATGTATACTGTGATGGACAAAGCGTTAATACAATTTTTTTTTTATGACACCATTCAGACTGAATAGTGCTGCACTGTATAATCTCACTATTATATTACTTAAACAACCATAGTAAAGGTTTCTTCCCCTTCTTTCAGATTGAGCGGACATGGCTGACTCCGTCCCTAACAGCCCCCCTCAGGGAGGAGTAGTGGTAAGTAGGCTATACATAGCCATAATAGAGATCGGTCCTCCTGAGATCCTCCTTGTACTAGATGTGGCAGGCCATCATGACTTCTGTTAAGAACTGATGATACAACTTAAGGGGTTTGTTGCATCCAAAAACTAACGACTTTATTACAAATCCTCTTGGTTCTGACGGACGGAGCTGTCAATCAGGAGCCCACCCCCTGGAAGTATGAAGCCGGGAGGCAAGAGTAGTCTGCGCTCCTGAAGGCCAGAAAACGCTTTAATGTGCCTGCACATCTTCATTCGCTGTTGGCCAAATTCCCTGAGTGCTTCCTGTACTGGCTCTCCTGTATGCACAAACGCCCGGCTTTTGTGTTCTCTGTGAGAAAAGCAGAGCAAGCCTCTGCCCGGTACCTCTGGCAGCAGCTTCTCTACCTGGATAATAAAGGATGGGGTGTTTGAATCCACACTGCCTGCTCTTTCTCTCCTTAGCCATTCTGCTGGGAGGCTCCCATACACATCAGATGGTCGTCTGATCGGCAGCTTTTACCAACTTAACACTAGAAGTCCCAGAGAGGGGTCATTTAACATTTCAACCATTGGAAACCTATGGAGCTCGAAATTTCTGGGCCTTCTAGTGTTAAAGGGAATCTGTCACCAGATTTTTGCCACCTAATCTGAGAGCAACATAACGTAGAGACAGAGACCCTGATTTCAGCGATGTCACTTACTGGGCTGCTTAGTGTAGTCTTCATAAAATTACTGTTTTATCAGCAGGAGTTTATCATTACAGGATTCCTTGGTGTGCTGCAGGTAGTCCAGCAGATTCATGAGCTCTGTATAACTGCTAGATCTGCAACAGAGAGAACATTGATTTTATCAAAATGACAGCAAACAGCTCAGTAAGTGACACATCGCTGGAATGAGGGTCTTGCTGCTCTTTCACTGTAGGGAAAGTACAGGCATCAGTAAAGAGCCCATAATACCTTCTGGTGTCAGGTTCTCTTTGTGTATGAGCATTTAGGTGTGAACAGCGTCTAGTGACTGATCCAGGCCTCCATGCATCTGGTTTATATTTGGAGGGTGGGTACAGTGGGCTGTATCAGTTTTGTGACCTTTGATTTCGATCGCATCCGAAAATGAAATCTCATTAAATATTAACTCTTTCCATTCCAGGAGTCTCCCCAGCACATTCTAGCGATGGTTTATAATTGACGTTGTTTTCTTGAGTAACCGCAGTCTCTTCTGCACGTGGCTTGTTCCCTTCTTTATCTCTGACCTGCCGTCCGGACTACATAGACTTGTGTTCTCAAATTTCAAGATGGAGTACAGAGAATAAAGTCATTAGTGTCTAATTAAAAAGCAGATCATATATAAATATAACACTGCACTCTCAATGGGCAAGAATGAATAAAGATAGAACTCTTTTTCTCAGTGCGAATAGATTTTTAATACAGAAGGCAAGATAGCAACAATTGAAAGACATGTGACACTTGCGACAATTAACGTTTCGGTCCTCCAGGACCTTGATCACATTAATCGCTAAATTACTATGAAGAATAGTGGGTTTTTTTGGGGGGGGGGTTTCTTTAATGATTGACAGTAGCCTCCTTAAGGGGGCTTTACACGTTAGCGATATTGCTAGCAATTTGTAGAGATAGCGAGTGTGTAAGTACCTGCCCCTGTCGCGCATGCGATTGTTTGTGATCGCTGCCGTAGCGAACATTATCGCTACGCAGCGTCACACATACTTACCTGGTCGGCGTCGTCGCTGTGACTGCCGAACAATCCCCCCTTCAAGGGGGAGGGACGTTTGGCATCATAGCGACGTCACCGGAACGTCACTAAGCGGCCGGCCAATCAAAGCGGAGGGGTGGAGCTGAGCGTGATGTAAACATCCCGCCCACCTCTTCCTTCCGCATTGGGGCCGGCGGCAGGTAAAGAGATGGTCCTCGCTCCTGCGGTGTCACACATAGCGATGTGTGCTGCCGCATGAGCGATGAACCACAACGCTAAACAACCCTTACCGATTTTTGAGTTTGGGACGACCTCTCCATGGTGAACGATTTTCACCATTTTTGAGGTCGCCTAAGGTCGCTGGTAAGTATTACACGCTGCGATATCGTTAATGACGCCGGATGTGCGTCACTAACAACTTGACCCCGACGACCAAACATTAACGATATCGTAGCGTGTAAAGCGCCCTTTACTCATAGGCATATGTATAAAGACGTTAGTCCAGGGTAGGAATATCCTGCCCTTCCTGGGCAGTTAGGGAAAATCAATCGCCTGTATAGAAATGCAGGAAGATCCTTGAAGTAATTAATGCATGTGTCTTATGAGTGGGCTCATAAAATGAATTTGTGCTCCAGACCCTCCGGGGTTAATGCTGTACTTGCCTTTTGTGTACACATTAAGCTGAATTGCAGTCTGTCCCCAGGAGCTGTGGCCACACACAATGTATGTGGCCATAGACAAAAGGCAAATACAGCATTAACCCCGGAGGGTCTGGAGCACAAATTCATTTTATGAGCCCACTCATAAGACACATGCATTAATTACTTCAAGGATCTTCCTGCATTTCTATACAGGCGATTGATTTTCCCTAACTGCCCAGGAAGGGCAGGATATTCCTACCCTGGACTAACGTCTTTATACATATGCCTATGAGTAAGGAGGCTACTGTCTGTAAATCATTAAAGAAACCCCAAAAAAAAACACTTTTTTCTTCATAGTAATTTAGCAATTAATGTGATCAAGGTCCTGGAGGACCGAAACGTTAATTGTTGCAAGTGTCACATGTCTTTCAATTGTTGCTATCTTGCCTTCTGTATTAAAAATCTATTCGCATTGAGAAAAAGAGTTCTATCTTTATTCATTCTTGCCCATTGAGAGTGCAGTGTTATATTTATATATGATTTTTCAGGGATTTTTGATCCTCTTACACTAGCACCTCCCCCATACTTCTAATTCTAAGTGTGTGCACACTATTTTCTTATTTTTAATTAAAAAGCAGAGCAGTGGCAGGTACAATGTTCCCTTGTTGATGACGCTATTAATCTGCCATTTTGGCAAGTTGACAGTAAACCAAAAGCCACATTGCACTTACATGATGTACCTGATCGTACTGCTTGATATTAATTGTTCAAAATATATATTTCTTGGTAGCTCTTGACTCGCTGTAGGGATCGGATGTGGTTGGTGCACGGCTCATGTCTGCGCCAGGCGACAGGGCTGTGGACTAGTAGGATGTCCAGAACAGTAGCATCACATCACACCGTACGGCTCCAATGCTGGATAGGAAAGGCTAGCTGAAAAGGACTGGAAGAAAGAGAACTGCAAATGGGGTCTTTTCTGGGTGAAATAATATGGAGGTTCACCTTGTTGGGTTGTGAGAGGCACATCCACTTAAAAGTGTACATATCCAATGGCTGCTGCAGCCCCATGAGGTGTAAACAATAATGAAGGGTTAATGCAGCGTTTCTCAACTCCAGTCCTCAAGACCCACCAACAGGTCAGGTTTTCTGGATTTCCTTAGTATTGCACAGGTGATGGACTTATTCCCTATGCAATGCTGAGGAAATCCTGAAAACATGATCTGTTGGTGGGTCTTGAGGACTGGAGTTGAGAAACACTGGGTTAATGCATTGCCGTGGAGAGAGAAAGTCATGTGTCTTAAGGGTGATCTAATACACAACGCGTTTTGGAGAAACCAGCTCCTTCATCAGGTCTGAATCGCAGTCCTCAGCAGTAGCCGCCACATTGATCAAGGCTGAGCTGTTTAACTCCATATACACCCGACCTGATGTATACACCCGGCCGCCATCAGAGCTGATAGTAGCTGATTGTGTAGAGGAAATGCCATGCGCTGGACCGATCTGACATTGACCGATCTGACATTGATAAGCAATGCTTAGGAGACATCATCCGTATCATTTGGCTTGGACAACACTTTTGATGGGTTATTCCCATTTTTATAAATGGGTAATGCTGGCATACAGTATACTAGCAATTTACAGGTTGTTAAAATTTTCTGTACTTCAGATATTAATTGCTAGTTAGCAGAATATGCTCAGTGCCAGCAAGGTTATTTTCTTTAGAGCGTGTAAGCAGTGTTATAAATCTGGCCAGTATCACTGGAGCGCACGGTTACCTCCTCAACTCAGCCATCTTCAGAGCAGTGCTTACAAGCTAGACAGCAGCGGCAGCCGGTCTCCTAGGTAACGAGCTGTAAACACTTAAAATGTTCAGCTGTCTGAGATAATACTTTATTAGCAGTAAATTGCAAAAGTGCTTGTACCCTGTTTCCCTGAAAATAAGCCCTAGCATAATTTTACAGGATTTTTGGAGAATGCTTAAAATACATGTCCTACTCAAAAAATAAGTCCAGGTTAGTTAGGGTTAGGCGGGGTCAAACTGCGTAATTTCTCAAGGACCCCAATTTTAGGAACCCCAACAGTTGTATTCTGTGGTTAATTATAGCTTAAGGACCTTTGATGACTTAAGTCATGTGACATGATGTACTCAAAGGTCTCTTAATTGCAGAAGTCTAAAAGAACAGAACAGGAGAGAGGCTGGTATGCAGGACTGGCATTATTGAGAAGAGAAAGCAAACTGGACAATTTCTCAGAGCCCCCATTCTCCTAGGGGCCCAGCATTTAACCCTGAGGAAACTGCTTAAGGACCTTTTTGTGACATCATGTCATGTGACCAAAGGTGTGTTAATTGCAGGAGTCTAAAGCTGAAGAGTAGACAGGCTGGTGTGTGTATGTGTATAGATAGATACACGCACGTGTTGCACACAGGTTTTGCAGACTTGTGTTGATGTTCAGTATGACAATACTTGCATAAACATTGATTTTTTTTTTTATTTTTTTTTGTTCAAGAATAAATGTGGATTGTTGTTCATGGAAAAATTAAGACATCCCCGGAAAATAAATCTAGACCATCTTTCAGAGCAAAAAATATAAGACCCTGTCTTATTTTTGGGGAATTGCAGTATTTACATTATCCTTTTACGAGGAAAGGAAGAGTACTTTCATGATTCAAGCCGCCTGCAGCCACCACTAGAGGGCGCTGTCATGTATAATGCGTCATTTTTTTAGTTCAGCTTATATGGTATGCTATGATCTCTTGTTCTCCCTCTAGTGGCGACTGTGGGAAGACAGAATTGTATCATTTTAGAAATAACTGATATCTGTAGCTATACTGGAGATTTGGAGCAGTGTAGCAGACAAGTAATGCATATTAAGTAAAATCAACATAATTGAGCATAATTAAAAACTAATGATAAACCACTTTTTATGTGTCTTCTGAATATTAAAAAAAAAAAATTCTTTTTGTTTTCTTAGCAATTCCTGATGTCGAATAAACTTGACACGGCTATGTGGCTGTCGCGGTGGTTCACAGTATACTGTTCGGCATTATTTATTCTTCCTATTTTAGGGTAAGATATTTCAACCCTGTGTACATTCTTAGTCCAGGAGCATTGTATTGTCTTTGATAAGTATATAGTGATTGTACATACCATACTGCACTCCTCAATTATACTTCCGGTAGCAGAAACCAGCTGTTTAGAGGCAAGAGGAAAACAGCCCTAGAATAAGGAGGTTCCAGGGAAATCAAATTACTCAACATTGTCCAGAATCTCTCACCGCATTATACAAGGTGATGTGTGCAACAGCCCGTATTCTACTTATGGAAGACAAATTTAGCTTTCCTCTAGAAGAAAGAAGCCATCTCTGGTGCCATCTATTGAAGGTGGTTACCCTGTAGGTCCAATGTCCGACCTATGTAACAAGCAAAACTAAAGGTCCTCGTATACATTATTCGGCCGACGACGTCGATATAAGGATCTCTCTGACTAGGAGTCAGAGGAGAGAAGGATCTGGTTGAATCCTTTTGTTTTCTGTGATATAAGCCACCCCCAGGTGAGTCTGGCGGTGGCTTTGTCATAAAGATGAGCCTTTCCTGTGTATGGGAGGGTTGGGGGAAAATGGCTTTCGGCTAAACAATCTAATTTTATATGGGGGGACCTTTTTAAAGAACACCCCCCCCCCCCACCCAAGCTTATGTAGCGTAGGGTCCACGTGTTAATATACTCCCCACTATCTTCTCCGATATTCAGCGTTGTTCCGCTTCTCTTCTGAATGACGTCACCAGTCACTCTCCGGGTCACACTGCGTTCTGTGTGACCTTGAAGTGACTTTGTAGCATCACAACGAGGCTCTATAATAGACTTACGTTGTAAAAGAGACTTCTGGCTCACACATAGAGTGATCCGGATAGTCTGAAGAGCGGTGACACCATTGAGAAGTGGAGCGGAACGACGCTGGATTCCAGAGAAGGCAGCAGTAGGTGAGAATATTAACACAGTTCACTTCACAAGAAAAAAAGGTTGGCACTCACCCAGATTGCTTGATTTCTATGGCTTTATTTAATCAAACAACGGCCGTTTCGCGCTAGCAAATGCGCTTCTACGTGGACCTAGGGGACTAAGGGGACTAGTAAATATACTAAAAAGTGTGTGGGGGGTGGAGGGGTTGGAGGAGTCTTTAAAAATATGAAGAAAAAAAAAACCACAAGTTCATATCACCCCCCCCCCTTTCTGTCCCATAAAACAAAAAATATACCCAGTTGGTATCGCCACGTTCAGAAATGCCGTATCCAACAAAATGTAAAATACATTAATCCGATCGGTAAAAGGCGGAACAGCAAAAAATCAAAACACCAGAATTAGGGTTTTTTTTGGTTACAGCAATGTTGCAATAAAAGGAGACCAAAACATTGAATCTACACAAAAATGGTATAATTAATATATCATCTGAGGGCACAAAAAATAAGCAGTCACCGCCTCAGATCACCAGACATAGTCTAGTTCTTCTGATTAGCTATGTCTCTTACCTCATGTTCAGGGCATTGTTGGACTACGCATATAGTCAGTTAGTTGCTCATGGTCATAACCATGGATACCTAAGCTGTAATGCCCTGCACATGAGGTAAGTGACATAGTGAATCAGAAGAACTATACTACATTTCTAATTGGAGGTATTTGCTAATATTATTTTTTATTATTTATTATTATTATTACACCTACTACATATTGCGATAGGAGCTTGGAGATGGGAATATCCCTTTAATAAAACAGTGGGCTGCTTTTTGTGACCACCCTTTCTTTCTATATGCAATCTTTTTGTATAGTACAACTGCAGTTACCAACTTTTTCAGTTGAGTGAGCGATAGATGCTATCGCTTTGTCTACAATAAATAGGGTTTCTCGCTAAAAAAAAAGGGAAATGATGGGGCCATATGGTTTTATCCAGAAGACCAGCAACCTGACTTGTAGTGTGTGAGGAATGGAGGATCATAGAAATATTCATCAGCACCACTAATACCGCCTTCCAAATTGACTGACTATAAGAGCATACCATGTGCCAAAAATCAGCATAAATCACGGATACAACGATGGTATCCACTATGGGACAGTCTCCCCATTTTCTGCAGCTGCTGGGGATATAGATGATGGTGATGGAGGTAAAATGGTGATTTTATTGTTCTCGGCAGAAGAAACATGTCGTAGGGATTTTAGTTCCCCGTCCCATTCAGTTGATGTTAACTGTGAGATTTGTACTTTCCATCCACCTACGAATATTTGTGTATAAGCGAGTCTCGTGCCCATTAGATGTGTATGTGATGTGGATATTTAGCGGTTATGGCCCTGGTAGGAGACTTTACCCATTGGACAGCCAGTTTTGGGGAATGGGCTATGAAGGGAGTGACACGGCTATAAACATTGTAAAAAGAAGCACTCGGCGATACCTACAGCTTTGAGAAGGACTTTATGGTCTTATCTATCTCAAGAACCTTCATTTGATCAGGTGTCGTGTATATATTCAGCTCCTCATACAATCCGTCCATGATGCCTATCATCGGCTGATCTTCTGTGCTGGCTCTTGCTTTGTCACCTATGATTGTGTTTTTCTCCACAGCTTACATGAAGCTGCCAGTTTTTATCAGCGTGCCTTGCTGGCCAATGCTCTCACCAGTGCCCTGCGGCTCCACCAGAGGTTACCACACTTCCAGCTCAGCCGGGCGTTCTTGAGCCAGGCTCTGTTAGAGGACAGCTGCCACTACCTACTGTATTCACTCATCTTTGTCAATTCCTACCCTGTCACCAGTATCCTTTTATAATGGTTTCATGTAAAGGCGGGGAAATAAAGATGTAGCAATGTCTGAACAAGGCATGTATAAATAAAGGCCTGGAAGTGGTCTTTCCAAAATTTCATCCACAGGCCAGATGTTGTATGTAAAATTGTTTGGGACCACCATGATCACTTATACAGGGGTCTCACAAAGTCTGTCATACAGGTTACAAGAAGTAACTCTGGACCCCCCTTACTACCGTAGTAATCAGAGGGATCCAGAGAGTCTCTGCCAGATCAGCCATCCTCCCGCATCTACTGGATGTCCTCAAACTCCCACGTAAGGAGAAAATTGTTGTTTGTAAGGCCACCTAGTCGTTTAGCTGATCGGCTTCATGACTCCTCAATAAAGAAGATCTTGGTGCCATTTGTGCTTCTTTTTGATGGGGTGTTCTGGGAGTTAATGGGGGTCTTGTTGCACCCACCTGCTTAGTGTTAATGGGTCGTCTAGGATGGTGTAATTTTTTTATGTTCTGATGACAGATTCACATGTAGCTTACATTTATTGTGTACAGAACATTCAGGCTGAGATAAATGAGTACAGCAAAAAAAAAAAAAAAAACTTCCTGTACAGCAAGACTGACACATTGCACCATCATATGATGTAGGATACACCCAGGCTTTCCTGATGTGTTGTAATCTTCAGTGTATGATGAATTCTCTACAATACCAACCCTGAGAGTGAAGGTGCCATATTGCTAATGCACTTTTATGTCCTTCATTGTTTTTCCTAGCTGGCTATACACCTGGGTGGTCAGCAGCACCATTTGTATGGAAAACCTAGGGCTGGTGAGTAGTGTTCAGGAACGTGTCCTGAAAACCCAGTGCTGCCCAGGTGGTCAGTGGCGCGCCATGTCCTGAAAACCCAGTGCTGCCCAGGTGGTCAGTAGTGCGCCCTGTCCTGAAAACCCAGTGCTGCCCAGGTGGTCGGCAGCGCGCCATGTCCTGAAAACCCAGTGTTTTCCTGTTGGTCAGTGGCGCGCCATGTCCTGAAAACCCAGTGTTGTCCAGGTGGTCGGGAGCGTGCCGTGTAGCGAAAACCCAGCGCTGCCCAGGTGGTCGGGAGCGTGATGTGTAGGGAAAACCTAGTGCTGCAGAATGGAGTGGTCAGGAGCACCCTGTCTTTGAAAAACCCTGGCACTGCCGGGTGGTCAAAAGTACCCTGTGTAGGGGAAAACCTGGCTCTGCGGAGGGTCAAGGCTGCCTTGTTTCGGAAAAACCTATCACTGTGAAACCTTTTATTCTCAGGACTGGTGGGGGTGCAATAAGTTTGATGCCTGCCGAACAACAGGTGACGGGATATCATGGCGATATGTTATCGCTACAGACGGTGTAACTTCCAAACACTGCAAATCTCTGTAACTGCCCCTTATCCCCCCCCCCCAAATATAATGTGAAATATCCTTCCTTACAAATCTTTTCCTCACACACAAGATTAGTGAGGTGCAGCTGTATTTTTGTGCAGTATCATATTGCGATGTGGACCTGACCTAAGGATAATGTTTATATGGGGGATAATGCTATCATTACACTGAACCCCACAAAAAGTAGATTAAACTGTCAAATCTCCCGTTGTTTCACTCAATGACATATAAAGTAATGTTTGAAATAAATGACATATGTTCCTTAATCCGTTCCTCAGTGAGCATATTCCCGGTTCTGCTGTTTTCGTTGCTTCATGCATCAACATATACTAAGAAGGTTCTGGATGTAAGTAACAGTCTTCTGTTATTGATGTGTCCCAGCATCCCCTACGATGGGGGTCACCGCTGTCCGCTAATTGTGTGGAGCAGGGAAATGGTCTCATCTTGAGATTTGGTTTTAGAGCTGTGGACAGACATAATTAGTTGAGGTACTAAGTAAAGACACTGGCAGCATTTAGGCTGTGCCTGTGGGTCCATGTCCGGTATACACTGGGAGTATTCCTCTGAAGTTTGGTGAATAAAAAGCGCAGCATGTTACTTGTTTACTTGTATATGAAAGACATCTGCATATACAAATAGGCCTCCATTGGGTGAAAAGGGGCCTATGGCTATTGTTCACCTCAAAGGCCTGGGACATAACATTGTTTAATGCCCTTTGAGGTAATAACAGTACCTGTGGGAAAACCTGTCACCAAGTGAAAAATGGCCAGTTTTCTTCCTATTTTATTCCGGCTGCTCCCCTAAAGTATGATTTTTTTTTTTTATTTTATTTTTATTTTTTTAAGTAGCCATTTGGTTCCAGAGAAATTGGCCATATTTTTTACCTAATTTATACAGCCTTTATCTGGGGTGTCTTGATCACAGGGTAATTATGCACAGCATCCTAAAAGCAAGCCCCTATTGGATCCTCTGAAAAATGTCCCCTTAGTAAAGACCATAAAAATGAGCCCTAATTAGACAACCCTGTATCTCTAGAACCGTATGACGGATTAAAAAAAAACCAATGGAATACTCCTGGAGCAGCAGGAATAAAACCAGAACAAGCACTGACCGCTTTTGACCTGGTGACAGGTCCTCTTTAAAAGGAATGTGTTAGGCTATGTGCGCACTAGGCCGTTTTACCCGCGGATTTGCTGCGGAAATTTCTTGAGAAATGTCTGCAATCTTTGTGCAGACATTTCACAGCAAATCCTATGAGAAAAAAAAAATAGCTGTGCGCACGCTGCGGATTTTTCTCTAGAAATTTCCTTGAAGATTTTCTTGAGAAAATGAGCACGTCAATTCTTTTCCGCAGGTACCTGCGGATTTCTGCAGTACAGCCTGCAAAATCCGCAGGCAGCAACCTGCGGGAAAATCGGATTTGCCGCGGATTTTTACTGGAGATCCGGAAATCTTCCACTCCCAGAAGTTTCTCAAGAAATTTTCTTGAGAAACTTCACATTTCTAGTGCGCACAAAGCCTTAGGCTATGTGCGCACTAGAAATGTGAAGTTTCTCAAGAAAATTTCTTGAGAAACTTCTGCCAGTGAAAGATTTCCGGACCTGCGGAAAAAATCCGCACCAAATCCGCATGCGTTTTTGCCGCGGATTTGCCGCGGATTTACCGCAGGTTTGTCCCTGCAATAAATAATAAAGATAATCGATAGACAGATAATGGATAGAGGGAAAGATGGATAGATGAATAGATAGATAGATAGAGGGATAGATAGATAGATGAATAGATAGATAGATAGAGGGATAGATAGATAGAGGGATAGATAGATAGAGGGATAGATAGATAGATGAATAGATAGATAGAGGGATAGATGGATAGATAGATAGATAGATGAGAAAAACCTATATAATGTTCCACCTCCCTGCATTTTCTAAGCTGGCACCCTTTAGTGACTTTCATGTGGCACTTAGGCTACTTTCACACCTCCGGTTTTTGCTATGCGGCACAATCCGGCACTTTGCATGAAAATCGCAACCGTTTTTTTTTGCTGCCGGTTGCGATTTTCCTGCATAGACTTTAATTAGTGCCGCATGGGCTTGCGTTCCGTCCGGTTTTTTCCGCATGCGGCAGATGTAGCCGATGCGGCGGCCGGATGGAACGTTGCCTGGCACGTTTTTTCGTGCGGCAAAAAAAACCGCATCGCGCCGCATTCGGCCGATGCGGCACATTTTTCAATACATGCCTATGGCGGCCGGATGCGGCGCGATGCGGCAATAACCGCATCCGGCCGCCGCATGCGGTTTTTGCCACTGCGCATGCTCAGTAGCATGCCGCAAGCGGCAAAAACCGGACTGGCCGCAAAGGAAAAACCTATGCAAAGGATGCGGTGTTTTCACCGCATCCGTTGCATAGCTTGCACAGCCGGATTGAGCCGCAGAGCTCAAGCCGGATGTGTGAAAGTAGCCTAAAGGGTGCTTAGCCTTGTATTTAGCCATAAAATAAATAAATAATTAAAAAAAAATGACGTGAGGTCCCCCCATTTTTTGTAGCCAGCTAGGGTAAAGCAGACGGCTGCAGCCTGCAGACCACCGCTGGCAGCTTCACCTTGGCTGATAATCCAAAACAGTGGGCACCCCACGCTGTTATTTTAAATTATATAAATAATTTAAAACAAAAAACGTGGGGTCCCCCCCATATTGGATCACCAGCCAAGGTAAAGCGGACAGCTGGGGTCTGATATTCTCAGACTAGGGAGGTCCACTGTTATTGGACACTCCCCAGCCTAAAAATAGCAGGCCGCAGCCGCCCCAGAAGTGGCGCATCCATTAGACGTGCCAATCCTGGCGCTTTGCCCCAGCTCATCCCGCGCCCTGGTGCGTTGGCAAACGGGGTAATATATGGGGTTGATGCCAGATGTGTAATGTCACCTGGCATCAAGCCCTGGGGTTGGTGAGGTCAGGCGTCTATCAGATACCCGACATCACCAACCCAGTCAGTAATAATTAAAAAATAGACAACAAAAAAAGTTTTATTTGAAAAAGCACTCCCCAAAACATTCCCTCTTTAACCAATTTATTGAAAAGAGCACAATCAATTCCACGTCCGGCGTAATCCAATAAGGGGGGGGGGGGGGCACGGCGATCCATACCATAGTCGCTGTCCCAGTCAATGAAAAACAGAATGTTCCCCATTGGCTGGGAGAGCAATGCAGTGACCTGAGCTAACATCAATAGGTCAGCTCAGGTCACTGCAGGGGATGACGAGTGCTGCCATCAGGAGCATAGATGAGATCATTACCTTCTGTGATCATCTCCTGTACTGCTGACGTCAGCGCTGTCACTGACTTATCGCGAGAGCCCGTGACGTCACCGCTAGTGACAGTCTCGGGCCGCTCGCGAGTCGGCCCTAGACAGCAGTGACAGCGCTGACGTCAGGAGGCAGGAGATCGTCACAGCAGGTAATGATCTCACCTCCTGACAGCAGCGATCGTCATCCCCGCGGCTCCCAGCACTGCAGGATGTCAGTGTCTGCCTGCGCTGCCGCGTGACAGGCTGCTGACACTGCGGGCAGTCACTGACACTGCAGTGCAGGCAGCCGCGAGGCCGGAGCAGGACACACACTGCACGGGCACCTGGAGGTCGCACGGAAGTGCTTCTGTGCGGCGTCCAGGGAGTGTGACGTGTGTTTCCTCTGCTCCTCTTCCTGGCATAATGACATCGCTTCCTGCAAAACCGCAGGCAGCGATGGGCATTACCGCAGGTAAATCGCGGCTATTCCGGTGGTATACCGCACATCATTGCTACCTGCGGAATACCCCCGGAATACCGCAGGTACCTGCGGAAATTAATGGACATGCACATTTTCTCAAGAAAGTTTCTCGAGAAAATTTTCTCAAGAAATTTTCTTGAGAAAAATCCGCACAGTGCGCACAGCTATTTTTTTTCTCATTGAATTTCATGGGAAATGTCTGCACAAAGATTGCAGACATTTCTCAAGAAATTTCCGGGGCAAATCCGCGGGTAAATCCGCGGGAAAAACGGTCTAGTGCGCACATAGCCTAAGGCTATGTGCGCACTGGGAAATGGAATTTTCTTGAGAAAATTCCGCATGCTCTCAAAGATTACTGCACCCGCGGTAAAAAACCGCGGCAAACCGCACCCGAAAACCGCATGCGGTTTGCTGCGGTTTTACCGCGGTATTGTTCGCGGTATTGCCGCGGTTTTGCCGCGTGCGGGTTGGGATGTGCTTTATTGCATTCAATGCAATAAAGCACATTGAAAAAAAAAAGTCATTTAATTCTGAGATAGTAGATAGAGGGATAGATAGAGGACAGATCGCTACATTTCCCACGGTCGGCAGTGAGTTCACATTACCGGCCGTGGGAAATGACCGGTAATTACCTCTGCTGTCTGCTGCATTCATTCAGCGCTGTGTCTGTGACAGTCGCGGCTGGATGTAAGCAGCGCAGGACGTCGGAGCTGTGGATTACGCCGGAGCTTTGGTGCGGGAGGGGTTAATAAAATGGTGAACGAGGCTTGTTTGTTTTATTTAAAATAAAGGATTTTTCGGTGTCTGTGTTTTATTCACTTTACTTACGGGTTGATCATGTCAGCTGTCACATAGACGCTGCCATGATCAAGCCTGGAGTTAATGGCGGTGATCCACCACCATTAACCCCTTGTATTACTTTGACCGCCACTGCTACACGGCGGCAGGAAGAGCCGGGGACACGCCGGTGCTGCCGCATAATGCATGCGACAGTGCCGGGGCAGCTGCGGCTGATATTCTCGGCTGCGGGAGGGGGAGTGAGGCGGGGGACATTAACCCTGCCCCTCTCCCTCCCCAGCCTGAGAATACCGGGCCGCCGCTGTGTGCTTACCTCGGCTGGAAGGTAAAAATACGGCGGAGCCCACGTTCTTTGTTTTCTATATTTCCGTTTTCTTTCTATGTGTGTTCTATGTGTCTGTGTCCTGTGTCTGTGATCTGTGTCTGTGTCCTGTGTCTGTGATCTATGTCTGTGATCTATGTCTGTGATCTATGTCTGTGATCTATGTCTGTGATCTATGTCTGTGATCTATGTCTGTGATCTATGTCTGTGATCTATGTCTGTGATCTATGTCTGTGATCTATGTCTGTGATCTATGTCTGTGATCTATGTCTGTGATCTGTGTGTGTTTACTTTCTGCTCTGCTTCCTCTTCCTGTAATGACATCACTTCCCTGCAAAACCGCAGACAAGTGATGTACATTACCGGAGGTAAACCGCGAAATACCGCAGGGAATAACGCAGGAAAATGCAGTGAACCGCACAGAATTTGCGTCCTGCGTTATTCCCTGCGGGATTTCACGATTAACATTGGAGTCAATGTAGTGAAATCCCGCAGCGACGTGCGGAAAATAATTGACATGCAATTGTTTTTGCTGCGGGAATCCCGCAGCAAAACATGCAGCTGTCAAATTCCGCATAGTGCGCACAGGATTTTTTTTGCCCATAGGTTTTGCTGGTGATTCACTGCAGAGATGTTATGAACATTTTCTGCAGCGAAACATGCAGCAAAACCGCAAAAAATCCGTGGCAAAATCCGGTAAGTGCGCACATAGCCTTAGGAGGTTTTTGCTATGTAATCTAAGGTCATCATGCTGTACGGTCTGAGACACTGCATTTAGGCATGTCTCTTATCAGGCTGTGTGTTCTTATTTTTATTTTATTTGTTATTTTTTCCACACAATGAAGGAGATAACTGTCACGACTTTGTGGATTGTAAGCAACCACACTTCCTCCTCTGATAAGCAGCTTACTGTCAACAAACAATGTACATAGAGAGCTGTGGGGTTAGCTTTCAGATCTCTGCTACATCTAATTGTACTTATTGTACTCCTTCTATGAATGTAGGGAGTTGATCATAACGAATGCTTTTAAGATGTTGATAATTTAGATGACATGTTAAATGCTGATATATTTGGCAATGAGTGTTTTTTTTTTTATTTTTTCCAATTCAGTCCAAAGGAGCCAACAGTATGCCATTTATCAGGTCACTTCTGGAGAAACTGAATTCAAATCAGCAAAATATTCTCAAGTTCATCGCGTGCAATGAGATCTTTTTAATGCCGGCCACCGTCTTCATGCTGCTCAGGTACTAGTCCGCAATATGAATATGGAATTGAATTAAGAAATATCAAAGTAACTTCACTTCATCACAGTAGGGTCAATTTTGACTTTTTAGGTGTTTTGTTCCTATATGGAAACATTGCAAACCCACAAATTAAGGGCAAATTCAAAGGTGCATAACATTGTTGTGACCAGTCCCCTTTTTGTAATGTTAGCCTTAGGAGAACTCAGACTTCAACATGGGACATAAGGGGCATATCTTATTGTTCTGCACACTTTTGCATGGTCAGCATTCGGTCACCCCCTCCCCTCCAGCCTTAAATAATTAAGTAATGTATTATCTGCTGTATTGGAAATTAATATAAGCAGCTGATTACCATTCATATGTCATTGACTGACTAATTACATCAAACCAAAAACCCACAAATAACGAAGAGTATAAGATTTGTATTGTGTACATGTTGTAATTGGAGTCTTGTGAGCTGAATCTGTCTCATCAGATTAGATGTTAGTTACCCCATGTTTGTATTTTCTGTTTCTTCTACAGCGGTCAGGGGAGCTTGTTGCAGCCTTTTATTTACTACAGATTCCTAACCCTACGTTATTCCTCTAGAAGAAATCCGTACTGCCGGTAAGAGGGGTTGTGTGGGATCAACAAAAAGGGCTGTGGGTGTGGGAAAGGTCATAAAATAGAGAACCTTATTTCCCTGCCTCCACTGCCACCAATCCATTTGCTGTGCTGCGTCGATGAGGTTAGTCGGTGTACTTGACTGCTGCAGCAAATCACAGTCATCACTGAGGCCAATGAATGGCTGCAGCACCCATATGTCAATGTGATGTCACTCACAAAGGCTGGGTGGCAACACCAGAGCGGCTGTGGAAAAAGGGATTTAAAAGGGAATTCCAGTCTCATACATTTTTGCCATATCCTCAAGTGCAGTAGGACCTGCATCTATCTTAAAGGGAACCTGTCACCAGGTTTTCCCTTGTGAACTGCGGCCAGCTACAGTGAGCTCTTAAGCGGGCTTTACACACTGCGATCTCGCTAGCAATCGTACCCACCCCCGTCGGTTGTGCGACACGGGTATATCGCTGCCCGTGTCACACAACCTCGCTTATACCCGTCACACGCACTTACCTGTCCTGCGACGTCGCTCTGGCCGGCGAACCGCCTCCTTCCTAAAGGGGCGGGTCGTGTGGCGTCACAGCGACGTCACACGGCAGGCGGCCAATAGAAGCGAAGGGACGGAGATGAGCGGGACGTAAACATCCCAGCCACCTCCTTCCTTCCGCATTGCCGATGGAGGCAGGTAAGGAGAGGTTCCTCGCTCCTGCGGTGCCACACACAGCGATGTGTGCTGCCGCCGGAACGACGAACAACATCGCTAACATCCTGAAAATGATTTTTCTTTATCGTTCCTTATGGGAGACCCAAACCATGGGTGTATAGCTACTGCCTCCGGAGGACACACAAAGTACTACACTCAAACGTGTAGCTCCTCCCTCCGGGCTATATACACCCCCTGGATGACAATCTACCCAGTTCAATGCTTTGTGTTTCAGGAGGATACACACACTTGCATTCTCTGATATTTTTTTCATTTTTATTTTGATTTTCAAGATTTGGAAGAAAAGCGGGTCCAGTCTGGACTCCCGGCATGTTCCTTCACACCCCACTCTGTCGGCGGTGCTGTTAAGGTTGACTTTACAAGGCTGGAGCCTTCACATGCCGTGCTCCTTCACATCCTCTGAGAGGCTCTGGTTTGAAGTGGGAGCCGTCACGGTCCTCTCTGCTTGCAGGAGACCGGTCTCCATCCGCAGCCCTGTCTGGTTCCTGCTGGAAGGAGCGTTCACCCCCCCTCAGGGACTGGCCCTGCGTCTCAAAAGCTAAGTATTGAGACGTTTTTCAGGGGTCCCGGGTACTTTTATTAGGGGGACAGTATGTGTTTTATCGTTACTGTAAATTCCGGCCGGTTCTGGGGGTTTCCCCTGAGAACCGCGCCGAAGGTGCCTGCTCGTCGGCCGCTTTTTAAAATCTAGGCCCCGGCTTCAGTTTGGGCCTAGTTTCGGTTTCGGCTTCTCTGCATGTCATGCATACAGAGGCATAGCGTGGCGCCGCCCACCGCTCGGCCAGCAGAGGGGAGGGCACTCCTCTCTGGGGAGATGTTCCCTCCCCTGTATCTCTCTCTGCATCTCTCCCTGGCCCTCCGTTTTCCCGCTCTTGGCCTAATACCCGCCCCCCTTCTCCTTCCAGCGCCATTTTCTCAGCGTTCTTACACTGGACGGCGCTGGATGCTGCAGCTGCTGTTTAGGAGGGCTGACGCTTCACTTGGGCTTTGAGCTGTGGAATCCGGAGGGCACACAGAGAGCGGTCTGGTAAGCCACAACCTCTGGTTGTGGGCTTTTTATTACACTCTCAGGACATTCTACAGGAGTGTTTGCTTGCTGCAGAGCTTCCACCTCAGCAGCATGTCTGTCACCCGGAGCAAGGCTGCAAACATGTACGCTATATTCACTGCATGTAAGCTCATTCTGCCAGAGCCAAGCACATACCCACATTGTGATGCCTGTGCTAATATGGTTGTGTCTCAGCCTGGAGCCTCCTCAGGGGTCCCTCCGGCTGCTCCAGCCCCGGTGGCTGAACCCCCGGCTTGGGTAGCATCCTTTTCACAAGCTATTTCCCAGTCTTTTGCCGACTCCATGGGGCAGCTGTCCCGGACACTGCTGACCATGCATCAGCCCCCTTCTCAGGGTGCTTCTGCTGCTCCTAGCTCTGCAGAGCTCTCAGAGCATGTCCCAGGACCCCGTCCCCCTAAACGGAGACGCAGGGACCCTTCTCCTTCCTCTTCCCACGGCTCTGATTCACGTGCCGAGGTACAGGGCGAGGAGGATTCGTTTACTGTGGGCTCAGACGCTACCTCTATGTACCCCATTGACTTGTCTGAGGGTGATGCGGATGTTAGTGACTTGATTGCGTCCATTAACTCCGTACTGAACCTCAACCCACCAGAGTCAGAGGAACAAGCCTCTCTGGTAGAGATGCACCAGTTTACCTCACCTAAGAAACCTAGGAGTATGTTTTTTAACCACTCCAGCTTTCAGACCACTGTTACCAAGCCCAGGGCCTGTCCTGACAAACGTTTTCCGAAGCGTAGTTCAGATGACCGTTTTCCTTTTCCACCAGAGGTGGTTAAGGAATGGGCCCAGTCCCCAAAGGTAGACCCTCCGGTGTCCAGAATCTCAGCCCGCACAGTCGTAGCTGTGGCTTATGGCACCTCTCTTAAGGATCCCACTGACCGCCAGGTTGACCTTTTGGCCAAGTCTGTATATGAGGCGGCAGGAGCCTCGTTCTCCCCGTCTTTTGCGGCAGTGTGGGCTCTTAAGGCAGTCTCTGCCTCCCTGGAGGAGATACATTCCCTTACCAGGGACTCTATTCCTGAGAGTGATGCCTTAACTTCTCAAGCTTCGGCTTTTGCATCCTACGCCATGTCTGCCATCCTGGAGGCTTCTCACCGCACGGCGGTGGCCTCCGCTAACTCCCTCGCGATCCGCAGGATCTTGTGGCTTCGAGAGTTGAAAGCAGACGCTTCCTCTAAGAAGTACCTTGCGAGTCTCCCTTTTGCTGGGTCCCGGCTGTTTGGGGAACAGCTGGATGACATAATTAAGGAAGCTACTGGCGGGAAGAGTACTTCCTTGCCACAAACTAAAGCCAGGAAACCTGTCCAGGGCAGGATCCAATCGAGGTTTCGTTCCTTTCGTTCCTCTAACTGGTCATCCTCTAAGCCCTCGACCTCGTCCACTACCGCAGCCAAGGATCGTAAATCAAACTGGCGCGCAAAGCCGCGTCCTCAAAAGACCGGAGGAGCCGCTGCCACTAAGGCAGCCTCCTCTTGACTATCTGGCTGCGCCAGCAACATCCTTGGTCGGTGGCAGGCTCTCCCACTTTGGAGACGTGTGGTTTCAACACGTCGCCGATCAGTGGGTGCGGGATATCATCTCCCACGGCTACAGGATAGAATTTTCTTCCAGCCCGCCAAACAGATTTTTTCTGTCCACACCCCCCTGCTCCAAAGCCGCCGCCTTCTCTCAGGCCGTGGCATCCCTGCAGGCCAACGGGGTAATTGTTCCGGTTCCCGCCCGGGAACGGTTCAGCGGTTTCTACTCAAACCTCTTTCTAGTCCCCAAGAAGGACGGTTCCTTCCGGCCCATCCTGGATCTCAAGCTTCTCAACAAGCATGTTCAGGTGCGGCACTTTCGCATGGAATCTCTGAGATCGGTCATTGCCTCAATGACCCAAGGAGATTTTCTGGCATCCATCGACATCAGAGATGCCTATCTGCATGTGCCTATTGCGGTCTCACACCAGCGTTGGCTACGCTTTGCAATCGGAGAGGAACATTTCCAATTCGTGGCTCTTCCCTTTGGCTTAGCCATAGCCCCTCGAGTGTTCACCAAGGTCATGGCAGCAGTGGTTGCGGTCCTGCACCTCCAGGGGTTGGCAGTGATTCCTTACCTGGACGACCTTCTAGTCAAGGCCTCATCCAGTGTACACTGCCAGCGGAGTGTCTCTCTCACTCTCGCCACGCTAGTTCAGTTCGGGTGGCTTGTCAACCTGCCCAAGTCCACTCTGACCCCGACCCAGGTACTTATGTACCTAGGGATGCAATTCGAGACTCTGCCGGCACTTGTCAAGTTGCCCTTAGTCAAACAGCAGTCCCTTCGTCTGGCGGTGCGCTCTCTGCTGAGGCACCGCCGTCATTCCATCAGACACCTCATGCAGGTGCTGGGTCAGATGGTGGCGTCAATGGAAGCGGTTCCCTTTGCCCAGTTCCATCTGCGTCCCCTGCAGCTGGACATTCTCCGCTGTTGGGACAAGCGGATCTCTTCCTTGCACAGGCTGGTGGCTCTGTCATCACAGGCCAGGAGCTCCCTTCAGTGGTGGCTTCGGCCCCTCTCTCTCTCACAGGGACGCTCCTTCCTGACTCCGTCCTGGGTGATCCTCACCACGGATGCCAGCCTCTCCGGTTGGGGAGCAGTATTTCTCCATCACCGAGCACAGGGCACTTGGACTCCGTCCGAATCAGCCCTCTCGATCAATGTGCTGGAGATCAGAGCTGTGTTTCTAGCTCTCCTAGCCTTTCACCACCTGTTGGCGGGCAGGCACATTCGGGTTCAGTCGGACAACGCGACAGCGGTTGCCTACATCAATCACCAGGGCGGGACTCACAGCCGTCTGGCGATGTTGGAGGTTCATCGAATCCTCCAGTGGACGGAGGACTCCAAGTCCACCATATCTGCAGTCCACATCCCAGGCGTGGAAAACTGGGAGGCCGATTTATCTCAGCCGTCAAACCGTGGACAGCGGCGAGTGGGCCCTGCATCCGTCAGTGTTCAGATCAATCTGCCGCAAGTGGGGCACTCCGGAAGTGGATCTAATGGCATCCCGGCACAACAACAAGGTTCCGGTTTACGTGGCTCGCTCCCACGATCCTCAAGCCTTCGCAGCAGACGCACTGGTTCAAGATTGGTCTCAGTTCCGTCTGGCCTATGTGTTTCCCCCTCTAGCGCTCTTGCCCAGGGTTCTGCGCAAGATCAGGACGGAGGGCCGTCAAGTCATTCTCATTGCTCCGGACTGGCCCAGGCGAGCTTGGTACCCAGACCTGCTCCGTCTGTCCGTAGAGGTGCCGTGGCATCTCCCGGACCGCCCAGACCTTCTCTCTCAAGGTCCGTTCTTCCGCCAGAATTCTGCGGCTCTCAGATTGACGGCGTGGCTCTTGAGTCCTGGATCCTGACGGCTTCAGGCATTCCCTCTGAGGTCATCTCCACCATGACTCAGGCTCGGAAGTCTTCCTCGGCCAAGATTTACCACAGGACTTGGAGGATTTTCCTGTCCTGGTGTCGCTCTTCCGACCATGCTCCTTGGCCGTTCTCCTTACCGACCATCCTGTCTTTTCTACAGTCTGGTCTACAGCTAGGTCTGTCCCTCAATTCCCTCAAGGGACAGGTGTCGGCTTTGTCGGTATTGTTCCAGCGGCGTATCGCCCGACTGGCTCAGGTGCGCACCTTCATGCAGGGCGCATCTCACATCATTCCTCCTTACCGGCGGCCCTTGGATCCCTGGGACCTTAATCTGGTCCTCACGGCCTTACAGAAACCCCCCTTTGAGCCTCTCAGGGAGGTTCCTTTGTCTAGACTTTCACAGAAAGTTGTTTTTCTAGTAGCCATAACTTCTCTCAGGAGAGTTTCTGATTTGGCTGCGCTCTCTTCGGAATCTCCCTTTTTGGTGTTTCACCAAGACAAGGTGGTTCTTCGTCCGACTCCGGACTTTCTCCCTAAGGTGGTGTCTCCTTTCCACCTTAACCAGGACATTTCATTGCCTTCTCTATGTCCGGCCCCTGTGCATCGTTTTGAGAAGGCGTTGCACTCCTTAGATTTGGTGCGGGCGCTCCGAATCTGTGTCACACACCGCCGTTTTTAGGCGGTGCACCTCACTTCTTGTGCTAACCACTGGTCAGCGCAAGGGTCTCGCTGCTTCTAAACCGACCCTAGCTCGTTGGATCAGGTCGGCTATCACCGATGCCTACCAGTGTTTTCAGGTGCCTCCTCCTCCGGGGATTAAGGCGCACTCGACCAGAGCTGTCGATGCCTCCTGGGCTTTCAGGCACCAGGCTACGGCTCAGCAGGTTTGTCAGGCTGCCACGTGGTCCAGTCTGCACACTTTTTCGAAGCACTACCAAGTGCATGCTCATGCTTCGGCAGATGCGAGCTTGGGCAGACGCATTCTTCAGGCGGCTGTCGCCCATTTGTGAAGTTAGGTTTTGCCTACTTCTCAGTTTGGTTTATTTCCCACCCATGGACTGCTTTGGAACGTCCCATGGTTTGGGTCTCCCATAAGGAACGATAAAGAAAAAGAGAATTTTTGTCGCTCTATTGGGAGACCCAGACAATTGGGTGTATAGGCTATGCCTCCGGAGGCAGCACAAAGTATTACACTCAAAAGTGTTAAGCCCCTCCCCTTCTGCCTATACACCCCCCGTGCTCCCACGGGCTCCTCAGTTTTTATGCTTTGTGCGAAGGAGGCAGACATGCACGCACAGCTCCACAGATTAGTCAGCAGCAGCTGCTGACCATGTCGGATGGAAGAAAAGTGGGCCCATATAGGGCCCCCAGCATGCTCCCTTCTCACCCCACTCTTGTCGGCGGTGTTGTTAAGGTTGAGGTATCCATTGCGGGTACGGAGGCTGGAGCCCACATGCTGCTTTCCTTCCCCATCCCCCTCAGGGCTCTGGGTGAAGTGGGATCCTATCGGTCTCCAGGCACTGAGACCGTGCTTCATCCACAACTCCTGTGGAGACTGCTGGATAGGAGCCGGGTTCCGTTCAGGGACATGGCCCTGCATCTTGAAGGTACTCTGTATCCCTGTAGGGACCGTGCACGGCAACACCTCAGCTTTGCTGGGTGTGCTAGTGCACCGGGGACCGCGGCGCTGACCGGGTCTATATGTGCCATTACACACTCAGCGTCGCTGAGTGTGTTTATATGTAGGGGCTACCGCGCTAACCGCCGCTGCCATGTGAAACTGCGGCGCGGCTGGGACTTGTAGTTCGCCGGGGACTTCGGCGTCGGCCGCGCTTTTACGGCGGCGACGCTTATACTCGAGTCCCTGGCTTTCTTGCGGCCTAGCTTCCTTTTTCCCGCCCTCAGCCCTGACAGGCAGGGGGGAAGGGCGGGACGCTGCACGGAAGAGAGGGACAAACGAGCAGCATGAGGGCTGGAGCATGCTTTGCATACTCCACTCCCCTCACTGTGCACTGTGTGAGACGCCCACGGCTCCCTCCTCTCGTCAGGACGCCGCAGCCATTTCCTGTCAGCTCCTCCGACGCTGCAGAGAGGGATTAACCCTGGGAAACCCAGACACGGTCTCTGGTGGCCTCACAACCGCTTTAGGCGGCTGGTAAGCAGCACCTGGGGTGTTACCCCCATGGTGCTGTAGTGTATTGATACATTCTGTGTTATTACTATATACTTTACACTGTATGAGCACAGTTCATTATGGCTATTTACCCTTTTGTGTTAATCAGGGAAAACAATAGCATGGCCCCACAAAGACAGGGGTGCCAAAAAACAGGATTATTAGGCTGCCTGCGCCGCTTGTACGACCCAGCTGCCGGCAGGTCCCATTGACCCTCATTGTGTGCAATGTGTGGCCCCTGTGACTCTCTTCTTCAGCCAGAGCATCTGCTAAGAGGGGCCCAGGGGGAGACACCTGTTGACACGGTCCTTAGTGACGGGGATGGAGTTTGCAAAACTCTCTGAGACTATGGCTGAGATACTAGAAGCCTTGCAGTCCAGGCCGGTATCTCAGCAAAGGGACTCTGTTGAATCATTGTTCCCTGGCCCCCCTCAATTGGACCAACAATGTCCTCCCGGGATACATTCCAGGCTGAGGGTTCTGACTTAGACCCCAGCCCCAGACCGACTAAGCGGGCTCGCTTAGAATTTCCCTCGACATCATGTTGTTCAGGGTCTCAGCGGGGGGAATCTCCGGTTGATGATGCGGAGACAGCTGATCAGGATTCTGATCCTGAGGGCGCTCTCAATCGTAATACTCCAGACGGGGACGCCATGGTGAACGATCTCATTGCGTCCATCAATCAAATGCTGGATATTTCTCCCTCAGCTCCTCCGGCGGAGGAGTCAGATTATCAGCAGGAGTAATTCCGCTTCAGGTTACCCAAGCGTACACCGAGTATGTTTCTAGACCATTCTGATTCCAGAGAGGCAGTCCAGAATCACCATGCTTGTCCAGATAAGCGTTTTTTCTTAGCGCCTTAAGGATACACGTTGTCCTTTTCCACCTGACGTGGTTAAAGGTTGGACTCAGTGTCTCAGAGTGGACCCTCCAATCTCACAGACTGGCGGCTAGATCATTACTTGCAGTGGAAGATGGAGCCTCGCTCAAAGATGCCACTGACGGGCAGATGGAGCTCTGGTTGAAATCCATCTATGAAGCTATCGGAGCTTCTTTTGTCCCAGCATTCGCAGCCGTATGGGCGCTACCAGCTATCTCAGCAGGTCAAGCGCAAATTGAAGCAGCCACATGCACGGCCGCGCCACAAGTGGCATCCATTACCTCCCAAACGTCGGCAACGCTATTAGTGCTGTCCTGGACTCTGCGAGCTGTACGGCGGTTGCGGCCGCCAATTCGGTGGTACTCCGCAGGGCCTTATGGCTACGGGAATGGAAGGCAGATTCTGCTTCCAAAAAAGCGCTTAACCAGTTTGCCAATTTGTGGCGACAGGTTGTTTGGCGAGCGTCTGGATGAAGTCATCAAACAATCCAAGGGAAAGGATACATCCTTACCCCAGTCCCAACCAAACATATCCCAACAGAGGAGAGGGCAGTCGAGGTTTCGCTCCTCTCGGGGCGCGGGCAGGTCCCAATTCTCCTCGTCCACAAGGTCTCAGAAAGACAAAGGAGCTCTGATGCATGGCGGTCTAAGTCACGTCCTAAACAGACCACCGGGGGCGCCGCTAACAAAGCGGCTTCCTCATGACTTTCGGCCTCCGCTAGTAGCATCCTCGGTCGGTGGCAGGCTCTCCCGCTTTTGCGACACCGGGCTGCCACAAATAAAAGACCGCTGGGTGAGAGTTATTCTGTCTCACGGTTACGAGATAGAGTTTACCTCTCGTCCCCCGACTCGATTCTTCAGGTCATCCCCGCCTCCCGAGCGAGCCGAGGCTCCTCTGCAGGCGCGGCGCACTCTGACGGCTGAAGGAGTGGTGATCCCTGTTCCTCTTCAGCAACAGAGCCACGGTTTTTACTCCAACTTGTTGGTGGTCTCAAAGAAGGACGGGTCTTTCCGCCCGGTCCTGGACCTGAAACTGCTCAACAGACGGGTAAAAACCAGGCGGTTCCGGATGGAATCCCTCCGCTCCGTCATCGCCTCAATGTCCCAAGGAGATTTCCTTGCATCAATCGATATCAAATATGCTTATCCCCATGTACCGATTGCTCCAGAGCACCAGCGCTTCTTGCGCTTCGCCATAGGACACGAATACCTGCAATTCGTGGCACTGCCGTTCGGCCTGGCAACAGCCCCACGGGTTTTTACCAAGGTTATGGCTACTGTAGTAGCGCTTCTACACTCCCTGGGTCACTCGGTGATCCAGTATTTGGACGATCTGCTGATCAAGGCACCCTCTATAGAGGCATGCCAACGCAGCCTTGACGCTACCCTGGAGACTCTCCAGGGTTTCGGGTGGATCATCAATTTTCCAAAGTCAAATCTGACACCGGCCCAATCGCTGACATATCTTGGCACGAAGTTTCATACTCTCAGCGATAGTGAAGCTTCCGCTGATCAAACAGCAGTCACTACGGAAAGGGGTACAATCTCTCCTTCAAGGCCAGTCACACCCCGTGAGGCGCCTCACGCACTTCCTGGGGAAGATGGTGACAGCAATGGAGGCAGTCCCTTTCGCGCAATTTCACCTGCGTCCCCTTCAATGGGACATCCTATGCAAATGGGACAGGAAGCCGACGTCCCTCGTCAGGATCGTCTCCCTCTCTCAGACGACCAAAGCTTCCCTTCGGTGGTGGCTTATTCCCACTTCATTAGCGAAGGGGAAATCTTTCCTACCCCCATCCTGGGAAGTAGTCACGACGGACGCGAGTCTGTCAGGGTGGGGAGCGGTTTTTCTCCACCACAGGGCTTAGGGTACGTGGACCCAGCAAGAGTCCTCGCTTCAGATCAATTTTCTGGAAATACGGGCAGGGTATCTTGCCCTGAAAGCTTTCCAGCAGTGGCTGGAAGGCAAGCAGATCAGAATTCAGTCGGACAATTCCACAGTGGTGGCATACATCAACCACCAAGGCGGCACACGCAGTCGGCAAGCCTCCCAGGAAGTCCGGCGGATTTTGATGTGGGTGGAAGCCACGGCCTCCACCATCTCTGCAGTTCACATTCCAAGCGTGGAAAACTGGGAAGCGGATTATCTCAGTCGCCAGGGCATGGACACAGGGGAATGGTCCCTTCACCCGGGCGTGTTTCAGGAGATCTGTTGCCGCTGGGGGGTGCCGGACGTCGACTTCATGGCGTCCCGGCACAATAACAAGGTACCGACGTTCATGGCACGGTCTCAAGATCCCAGAGCTCTGGCGGCAGACGCCTTAGTTCAGGATTGGTCGCAGTTTCAGCTCCCTTATGTGTTCCTCCGCTGGCACTGTTGCCCAGAGTGTTACGCAAGATCAGGGCCGACTACCGCCGCATCATCCTCGTCGCTCCAGACTGGCCGAGGAGGTCGTGGTACCCGGATCTGTGGCATCTCACGGTCGGCCAACCGTGGGCACTACCAGACCGACCAGACTTGTTATCTCAAGGGCCGTTTTTTCCATCTCAATTCTGTGGCCCTCAACCTGACTGTGTGGCCATTGAGTCCTGGATCCTAGCGTCTTCAGGATTATCTCAAGACGTCATTGCCACTATGAGACAGGCTAGGAAACCAACGTCCGCCAAGATCTACCACAGGACGTGGAAAATTTTCCTGTCGTGGTGCTCTGCTCAGGGTTCTTCTCCCTGGCACTTTGCCTTGCCCATTTTTTCTGTCCTTCCTTCAATCTGGACTGGAAAAGGGTTTGTCGCTCAACTCCCTTAAGGGACAAGTCTCAGCGCTCTCTGTGTTTTTTCCAGAAGCGCCTAGCCAGACTTCCACAGGTACGCACGTTCCTGCAGGGGGTTTGTCACATCGTTCCTTCTTACAAGCTGACGTTAGAACCCTGGATTCTGAACAGGGTGCTGCTGGTTCTTTAGAAATCACCATTTGAGACAATGAGAGATATTTCTCTCTCTCACGCCTTTCGCAGAAAGGGTTTTTTCTAGTAGCAGTCACTTCACTTCGGAGAGTGTCCGAGCTAGCAGCGCTGTCATGCAGAGCCCCTTTCCTGGTTGTTCACCAGGACAAGGTGGTTCTGCGTCCGGTTCCGGACTTTCTCTCTAAGGTGGTATCCCCCTTTCATCTCAATCAGGATATCTCCTTACCTTCTTTTTGTCCTCATCCAGTTCACCAATGTGAAAAGGATTTGCACTTGTTAGATCTGGTGAGAGCACTCAGACTCTACATTTCTCGTACGGCGCCCCTGCGCTGCTCGGATGCACTTTTTGTCCTTGTCGCTGGCCAGCGTAAAGGGTCACAGGCTTCCAAATCAACCTTGGCTCGGTGGATCAAGGAGCCAATTCTCGAAGTCCACCGTTCGGCTGGGCTTCCGGTTCCCTCAGGGCTGAAGGCCCATTCTACCAGAGCCGTGGGTGCGTCCTGGGCTTTGAGACACCAGGATACGGCTCAGCAGGTGTGTCAGGCGGCTACCTGGTCGAGCCTGCACACTTTCACGAAACACTATCAGTTGCATACCTATGCTTCGGCGGATGCCAGTCTAGGTAGACGAGTCCTTCAGGCGGCGATTGCGCACCTGTAGGAAAAGGCCGTTTTACGGCTCTCTTACGAGGTATTATTTTACCCACCCAGGGATTGCTTTTGGACATCCCAATTGTCTGGGTCTCCCAATAGAGCGACAAAGAAGAAGGGAATTTTGTTTACTTACCGTAAATTCCTTTTCTTCTAGCTCTAATTGGGAGACCCAGCACCCGCCCCTGTTTTTTTGTGTACACATGTAGTTCATGTTGAATGGTTTCAGTTCTCCGATATTCCTTCGGATCGATGTTACTTTAAACCAGTTTATAATTCTTTTTCCTCCTTCTTGCTTTTGCACCAAAACTGAGGAGCCCGTGGGAGCACGGGGGGTGTATAGGCAGAAGGGGAGGGGCTTAACACTTTTGAGTGTAATACTTTGTGCTGCCTCCAGAGGCATAGCCTATACACCCAATTGTCTGGGTCTCCCAATTAGAGCTAGAAGAAAAGGAATTTACGGTAAGTAAACAAAATTCCCTTCTTTGTTACTTACCGTAAATTCTTTTTCTTATAGTTCCGACATGGGAGACCCAGCACCCTCCCTGTTGCCTGTTGGCAGTTTTTTGTTCCGTGTGTTTCACCGGCTGTTGTTAGTAGACAGAGTTCTGGTCTTGCCGAGTTTTACTCTATCTCTACTTATGGGTGGATGTCCTCCTTCAGCTTTTGCACTGAACTGGGTAGATTGTCATCCAGGGGGTGTATATAGCCCGGAGGGAGGAGCTACACGTTTGAGTGTAGTACTTTGTGTGTCCTCCGGAGGCAGTAGCTATACACCCATGGTTTGGGTCTCCCATGTCGGAACTATAAGAAAAAGAATTTACGGTAAGTAACAAAATTCTCTTTTTTGTTTCAGGACGACCTCTCCACGGCAAACGATTTTGCCCTCTTTTGCGATCGTTTTAGATCGCTCTTAAGTGTTACACACTGCGATATCGTTAATGACGCCGGATGTGCGTCACAAACAACGTGACCCCGACGATAATTCATTAACTATATCGCAGCGTATAAAGCCCGCTTTAGTCTCGCAGCTCTACAATCTATTCTACACAATGCTGTCCAATTAATCCACCTGTCCCCCCGCTACTCCCCTACTATCCCTCTCTGCCAATCCCTTCACTGGCTTGCCATTGCCCAATGACTGCAGTTCAAAACCCTAACCATGACCTACAAAGCCATCCACAACCTGTCTCCTCCATACATCTGTGACCTAGTCTCCCGGTACCTACCCATACATAACCTTCGAGCCTCACATTCTTCTCTACTCCCCTCTCATTTTCTCTTCCCACCACCACATCCAAGATTTCTCCTGTACATCCATACTCTGGAATTCTCTGCCACAACATATCACTCTCGCCTACCTTGACAAGCTTCAAAAGGAACCTGAAGACCCACCTCTTCCACCAAGCCTACAGCCTGCAGTAACCCTCAGTCCACTATAGCACCACACAACCATCTCTACTCTCACCTACTATAGGCTCACCCATCCCTTGTAGACTGAGTCCTTGTGGGCAGGGTCCTCTCCTCCTGTACCAGTCTGTGTTTTGTTTTGTTTGATTATTGTACTTGTCTCTATTTTGTACACCCCTTTTCACATGTAAAGCGCCATGGAATAAATGGCGTTATAATAATTAATAATATAGCATTTAGAATACTCTATATAAATACCCAGGCTGCTTTGTATAATGTAAAAAACAGCTTTATAATACTCCCCTAGGGGGTGGTTCGGTCTGATGGATGTCGCTGCTCTTGGTCCAGCACCTCCTCTCTGCTACGATCGCTATCCTCCTTCTTCTGAGCTTGATATGGATGATGCGTCCTATGTCATCCACACAGGCCGGCATTGAAGTCCTGCGCGTGTGCACTTTGATCTGCTCTGCTGAGGGAAGATCAGTCTACTGTAATGCGCAGGCACGAGGGAAAGGTCAAAGACAGCCTGCCAAGCATACTACAATACTTTGATCTGCTCTCAGCAGGAGCATAATGGAGGCCTCTGTGGATGACATAAGGCACGTCTTGCACAGGGGCCTCAGAAGAAGGAGGATGGCGATCACAGCAGAGAGAAGGCGCCGAACAGAGACCAGAGATTCCCATCGGACCAGACTGCACCCTAGGTGAGCAAAGGTGGATTTTTTTTTACGTTCTACAGAGCGGCCTGGGCTCTTATATACAGTATTCGAGAATGCCGCATTTAAGGGTTCACTGGTGGTGGCCACAGCTCATAAGGGCAAATCCTGGTGACAGGTTCCCTTTATGAAAGGCACAGCTGACAGTCTAGAGGTGCTCAGATCTAACATTCAACTGAAATTGCCGTCGATTGTTGAGAAAGATGCAGGTCCCGTTTCGAGTCTTATTGGAATTAGATGCACATCTTTCTTTTGGGAATCTGTTGGACACAACTTCATTGAAACACAACGGGTTTTTGTTTTTCTTTCTTTAAACAAGTCTGGTTAGGTCTCCCTATGGCATATGCCACATCCTGTGAAACTGCACGCTTCAGAGTTACAATAGGTCACACATCAGGGCACAATTTATAAAAGGGTCTTCTTGACGGTAGTAAGTCGTTTACAAAGATTGCACATTGCATGTCTCTGAATTTGTTTTTTTACAATGATCAATTCTACAACTGGATTTGGTAACTTTGCATAGGCTCAAAAGAAGGTCTGTCACATCTAACATGCTTCATAGCTTATACATGCTCCATGGGCTTACTGCAGTTTATCATAAAAGTAGATCTGTCAGCAGGTTTTTGCTTTTTAATCTGAGGAGCAGCATGATGTAAGGACAGAGCCGTGGATCCAGGCGATGTGTCACTTATTGGGCTGTGTATTTTATCAGCAGGAGATTATCACTACATAAGGTGTTTAGTGCTCTGTATAACCCCTTCCCAAGTACTGATTGGCAGCTTTCTGTGTACATTGCATAGGCAGAAAGCTGTCAATCAGTGCTGTGGAACGGGATTATACAAAGCTCAGCATTCAGAAAACTGCTAGATCTGCAGCAGAGAAAACAGTGATATTTAGGGACAGATCAACTTGGAGGAAGTCTCTGGACCCAGTATCCTGGTGGAATAATCTGTATACCCTGACCTAAGAGGACACGGTGAGATCATTTCTAGTCCTTGTATTGTACTATATACCCCCATGTGTCTGACTGCTGTCAGCACCTGTGGAAAATGTATATATTTATTTAGGTCTATTATGTTGTTTTTGCTGTGTTTTTTTGCCACCTAGGACCACTGCCCAGTGCTTGACAGCAAATTTAATTATATTCTTTTCTGGGGTTTTTTTGTGCTTTATTTTCTTGTGTTATTTTTGTATGACCATTTGTGGCTTTTCCAGAGGCCCCCATCTATGGGACAGCATAGTGCCGTGAGTGATCTGTAAGGCATTATTGATATATAAGCTGGGAGCCCTGACAGCTTATTGAGCTTTTGTCAGTCTAAGAGATTTTATAAAAGAGACAGATTTTTCTTTTTTAAAATAGTTATACATAATAAAGGTTAACATTTTAAGATGCTTTATTGAATACACTGCATAGGCAGAAAGCTGCCAATCAGTGCTGTGGGCGGGATTATACAAAGCTCAGCATTAAAAAAAACTGCTATCTGCAGCAGAGAGAACAGTGATTTTTATCAAAATAACAGCAAGTAGTCCAGTATATGACACATCGCTGGAATTGGGGACTATGGCTACATTATGCTGCTGTCAGATTACATAGTAAAAAGCTGCTGATAGATTCCCTTTAACTGGATAGTCTGGGTTAGCGCCGCTGCTGCCGTCTAGTTGGGGACACCTATAATCCAGATTTGCTTTGCATAATAGCCTACAATTTCAGTGAAGGGGAATCTCCTAATACAAAGTATGTTTAATCCCCTGTTTTCCAGGACTTTGTTCACAGAGCTGAGGATTATCTTGGAGCACCTTATAATGAAACCAGCATGTCCAGACTTTGTCAGAAGATTGTGTCTCAGCAGCATTGCCTTTATAAGCCGGCTAGCACCAACCGTTGCATAAATTATTCTTAAAATTAAATTATACAATATGTATGTAAATGAGCATTAGCAGCTGGTATTTCTGCTCGCCGTACGATATCCAGATGGTTTACAATCCTGATGACCTCCACACAGATCCATGCTGACTCCTCTTCTGCCTTTTTATACGTCACTTGTTCCAACTTCTTAGAGTGATCCCTTTCTTCCCCCGTAGGTGAATGTACGCCTGACTGCTACGCCCTTCCACACGACCCTAGTTTGTACACGAGTACGGTCAGGAATCTCCTTCCCAGTGATCGCCTTAGAACGTTGCAGCATGGGGGTTTTTAATACATAAGCTGCAATAAATGCACAATGTTTATCTGAGAACAAACTGATTTGTAAGAGAAAATCCCGTCATCCCTAAATGTTTTAGATTCAGCTTTCCAGGACAGAGTATAAAGTAGAGAAATACTTTCTGGTTCTGAGATGTTTCTTTCCAATTATATGATCTCCTTTGTATACAGATTACTATTGAATTGTACATAGGATAATTTACAGTCATTTTTAGAGCGTTTTTGAGGAATGTAGGTTCTGGAAGTGTCCAACTCGGTGTTTTATTTCTTTAATTTTTATTTCCCACAATGTACATTGAAACAATGCAATAAAAGTCATACCTGCACCAATACAACCAAAAGATAATGTGTGAAATATTGACTGTTGTCTACTTTTAGTCGAAAAATATTTCTTCAAACACCTTGATTTTTAGCTTTAATTTAGCATTTTCTTCCTTTTATGCTACCAATCTTGTGATGCTAATCAAAAAATACCTCAAAAAGGAATAGGTGACTTTTTTTAACTTTAAAAATAATTTTTTATTCAGAAATTTTGGTTAAAATTACATCAAGTACATATTTGTGAACTCTAATAAAAAGGACTGGATCAATTACCCATAATAAAGCAGCAGCGATTAAACCAAAAATTACAACCTCTTAGTTGTTAGACCAACTTGTATATAATGCCATAATTTAAATGTTTTTCAAAAAATAAAACATAAAGTGCAAAGTGCTTCATTATATATAACACTGAATAATTATAGTGAGAAAGGCATTAGAGTAATAAAAGCTATTATAATACAAGTGCCAATAAATCGCAATGATTTTTGCTAAATACAAAAATACCTTAAAGCTGGTCAGGGTTGTTAGGTGTGCCGCATATATCCCGACGCGCGTTTCAGCGTACTTTCTTCAGGGGATGCTGAGAAGGAATGAAGCTAGGGTTCTTAAATACCCTGTTTGATTTACTAGTGACCGCCCATAACGGGGAACAGCTGCTAGTTCCGATAACGGGATTTTGATGGTGCTTGCATACCATGACATCCATCACTATGTACGATACGATGGATGTCATGGTATGCAAGCACCATCAAAATCCCGTTATCGGAACTAGCAGCTGTTCCCCGTTATGGGCGGTCACTAGTAAATCAAACAGGGTATTTAAGAACCCTAGCTTCATTCCTTCTCAGCATCCCCTGAAGAAAGTACGCTGAAACGCGCGTCGGGATATATGCGGCACACCTAACAACCCTGACCAGCTTTAAGGTATTTTTGTATTTAGCAAAAATCATTGCGATTTATTGGCACTTGTATTATAATAGCTTTTATTACTCTAATGCCTTTCTCACCATAATTATTCAGTGTTATATATAATGAAGAAGCACTTTGCACTTTGTTTTATTTTTTGAAAAACATTTAAATTATGGCATTATATACAAGTTGGTCTAACAACTAAGAGGTTGTAATTTTTGGTTTAACCGCTGCTGCTTTATTATGGGTAATTGATCCAGTCCTTTTTATTAGAGTTCACAAATATGTACTTGATGTAATTTTAACCAAAATTTCTGAATAAAAAATTATTTTTAAAGTTTAAAAAAAGTCACCTATTCCTTTTTGAGGTATTTTTTGATTAGCATTATAATTTAAGGTGGATTTATACGAAATTTTTGATTATTCAATCCTGTGATGTTTCTGTATTTCATGAGCAAGTGGAGCCATTACCATCCTAAAATGCTGGTACTGCATCATACATTAATGGCACTGCCACTGTGCTGGAAATGTATGGCACAAGGATGGTATAACCTCAGAAACTTAAAGTGGCGTTGGGGTATTAGCTGTAACATACAGCTCCTATACTAAATACCTAACTTTTAATGGAACATAAAGGTAAACCTAAGGTACCATAATATCTGGCTTAGAAAAAAGGACAGAAATTCAAAAACCATTACAGAAAAAGAAACAGCCATTGCGAACACCAGGTGAGATTACTAATGCACTAGCCAAGAAAATGTATTAAGGCATTTTTATTACTATCTGCAAAGTCAAAAGTTTACATACACTGAGTACTATGTCTTTAACCAATATGGTACAGCACATATGATGACGTCATGTCTTTGGAAGCTTTTGATAGGTTTATTGGCCACATCTGAGTTAATTAGAGACACCTGGGGATGTATTTTAATGCATACCTGAAGCACACTGCTTCTTTGTGTAGCATCATGGGAAAGTCAAAAGAAATCATCCAAGATCTCATAAAGAGAATTGTGGACTTGCACAAGTCTGGTTCATCCTTGGGTGCAATTTTCCGGTACCTGAAGGTGCCTCGTTCATCTGTACAAACAATTATACACAATTACAACCAAGATGGGAATGTCCAGCTATCATTCTGCTCAGGAAGGAGACTGATTCTGTGTACCAGAGATGAACATGTTCAGACATGGGCATATAAACCTAAGAACAAAATCATAAGACCTTGTGAGGTTGCTGGCGGAAGCTAGTAAGATTGTGTCATCATCCACAGTGAAACGAGTACTGTATCAACATGGGCTGAAAGGCTGCTCTGCTAGGAAGAAACCATTACTCCAACAAAAGAAAAAGAAAAAAACAGATTAATGTTTGCAAATGCACACAGGAACCAAGACCTTTAACTTTTGGAGACCTTTTCCTGTGGTCTGCCAAAACTAAAATTGAACTGTTTGGCCATAATGACCATTGTTACATTTGAAGGAAAAAGGGAGACGCTTTGAAGCCTAAGAACACTGTCCCAACTGTGAAACACGGGGGGGTGGCAGGATCATGTTGTGGGGTTGTTTTGCTGCAGGAGGGACTGGTGCACTTCACAAAATAGATGACATCATGAGGAAAGAAGATTATCTGGCAATGCTGAAGCAAAATCTGAAGACACCAGCCAGGAACTTAAAGCTTGGGCAGCAAGGGGTCTTCCAAATGGACAATGACCAGAAGCATACTGCCAAACTGGTTACAAAGTGGCTTAAGGATAACAAAGTTAATGTTTTTTAGTGGCCATCACAAAGCCCTGAACTTAATCCTATTGAGATTTTATGGGCAAAGCTGAAAAGGCAGGTGCGAGCAAGGCAACCTGCAAACATTGCTCAGTTATACCAGTTCTGTCAGGAGGAATGGGCCCAAAGTCCTACCAACTATTATGAGACGCCTGTAGAAGGAGATCCAAAACATTTCACCCAAGTCATACACTTTAAGGGCAATGGAACCAAATACTAATGAAATGGATGTAAAATTTTGTCTCTGCAAAAAGTAATAAAAATGTCTTAAAACATTCTCTCATTATTCTGGTATTTGGTAAATATAAATAATTTTGGTTCCTAATTGACCTAAAACGGGAAAGGAAGGTTTATTCTGATTTCATGTCAGATAGTGAGAAAAACATGCAGATGTGTCTTTTTTGATAGTGTATGGAAACTTCTGGTTTCAACTGTACCTGTGACTGGTGCTTATGCAAGCCTTATCTGTGTGCATTTATAATACTAGCAGCCACCTCCTCCATGAATCTGTGGCTTGTGAGTTGCTGTTGCATCAGTATTTTGCACCTGTGCTGCCCCCACCTTAACATGGGGGGGGGGGGTCTGCTGCATTATGTAGTACATTGGTAATCTCACCTGGTGTTGGTAATGACGGTTTCATCTTCTGTCATACCATAAAATCTGGGCAGTTTCACAAATGATTTGCTCCACTGTAAAGAGTAGTAAATACACATCCTGCCCAGGGCTAAATAATCATTAGCATCCATGTAGATGCGATTTTATCCACTCATGGATCCTTGGTATTGCGCCATTAATCTTCTAACTACAGTGTACTTCAAAGTATAGTTATTAGATGTATACAATTATAATAAAAGCTCTACAACATTTTTGTGAGGGGGGGGGGTAAGGTATTTTACGTTCTCAAGTATAGCATGCACAGTCCAAAGATATAATTCCTAAAGTAGGCTCACAAATGGGAAGTTTTACAGAGGAGACATCACCCTGACCTTTGCACTTTGTGTCAGCTCTGTCCATCAAATAAAATGCCATTCCAATATCTAAAAGCATCCTAAGGCTACTTTCACACATGAGTTTTTCTCCAACAGGCACAATCCGGAAAAAAACGGATAAAACTAATAATCTGGCGCCGGATACGTTTTAACCCCCCATTGATTTGTATTAGCGCCGGATTGTGCTGGATGGCATTGCGTCGCATCCGGCTTTTGCCGGATCTGGCGTAATTGGCTAATGCGGCGGCCGAATGGAACGTTTCTTGTAACGTTTTTTATCTCTGACAAAAAAAGCATCGCACCGGATTCGGCGCGATACGGCGTGATTTACAATGGAGGCCTATGGACGCCGGATCCGTCATAATGTGGCAAAAAAACGGATGCGGCCACCGGATCAGGTTTTTTTTTTAAACTGAGCATGCATCGATTTATTGTAAAAAAAAAAAAAAAAAACTGATCCGGCAAAAAAACAGATGCGCCGGATCCATTTTTTGACGGATCTGGTATACCGATCCGTAAAAAAAAAAGATCCGGCACATCCGTTTTTGCATATTTTGCGCCAGATTGTGCCTGATGCCAAAAAACTGATGTATGAAAGTAGCCTAAGATAATTACCTTGTAGCGCTGCTAGCGCAATAACCATGGTATCATTGGTATATTGTTAGTAAGTGTACTATAGACAAGACACGGCTATTTTCTCCAAACAGGAAACAAAGTCCTGTCTTACATTCCTGTTCTGGATCATGTGAATCAAAATCACTGAACCCTCCTCATCTCTGTGCAGGTAAGTGAATTAGCGAGGAGCACACAGTTTCTGGAAGAGTAAACTTTACTGTGCACTTTCTCATTAGCAAATATGTGGTACATGAGAGGTGAAGATTTTTTTTTGCCCTTAAAGGGAACATTTCTGGGTACATAGTGCTAATCCCTGTCTAACTGTCCCTGTATCTAGTAGCACAGATAAAAGATCTTTAGAAAAAGTATTTCTAGAACTTCTTTATCATATGCTAATGAGGCCAGGGACTAGTCGAAAGGGTTTTACTTCCCCCAATTAGTCTGCCCTGTTAGCATGCCCACAGGGGCGTACTTACATGCTATTCAATACAGTGTCTCCATGGACGCTGAAGCTGAAGGCTGTGCACTTCCGGTTATGCGCAGGATGAAGCCAGATGTATGCGTCCCGGCTTCAGAGAGGTCTAGTGCACATTACCGGAAGCACGCGTGTTGTGAAAGTTATGTTTTGGCTGCTGGGAGGCTCCCTCTGGTGGCCAGGAATGGTTTGGACTTGGACCAGGTGTGTTGAGCAATGGGCGTTTCCATTGCTAACTCTCTGCTTATTTAAATCCTGGTCTGATAGCAGGCTATGCCGGATGTCAGTTGTTCTTTGTATCACCAGCCTGCTTCATTCTGCTCCACACCACATCTACCCCAGATAAGTGCTTGCTCTTTATTTATTGTTTGGTTATTTTGCTCTTATCTGGGTTTGTCATTTGCTGTGGTTGTTTTCAGTTTATTTGCATGCAGGGATTTTCCCCCTCAGTTGCTTGGCTGGGGAACTCCCTTCAGTTCTGTTTGGAGTATAGCTCCTTTGTGTTTGTGGCTTGTTCAAGTTGTTATAATTCTTGTTTTCTGTTCATTGGTATGACAAAAGCACCTGGTATACGACGGAGTTCAGATCGTGCGATCTGAGGGCCTTTTTGTACTATCAGGAATTTGGAATTTTGCAGGGTTTTACTCTGGCCACCATCAGTCCCTTTCCTGTCCTTTCCTATTTTAATCAGTGGGGGCCTCACCTTTTTGCTAATCCTGTCATCTACCTGTGTATTGTGTTTTTCCTATATCACCGCAGTCTTTGAATGTGGGGGGCTTGCTATTCTTGTCAATTTTCTGAGGCAGAGAGTTATTTATCTTTCCTTCCTGTAGGATAGTTAGTTCTCCGGCTGGGTCGCGGTGCACAGGATGTTAGTTCACCCCTCGGCTACTTCTAGTTGTGATGGTTAGTAAGGGGATAGCGGCCAGATTAGTTGCCAATGCTCTTGTCACCTTTTACCAATGATTTGTGGTGGTCTTCCATGGTTCCGGATCATCACACGCGCCATTCAGAAGCTAGGTCACATCGACCACACAGACGTGCTGCACCATGGAGACGCTGCATTAAATAGCATGTTAGCACACCCCTATGAGCATAATAACATGCTAAGAGAGCAGAATGAGCGCAGAAAAGAACGCCCTTGGGACTAGTCCCCTCGCTCATTACCATATCATAAAGGATCTTTAGAAATACTTTCACTAAAGATCTCTCTATCTATGCTAGTGTATACAGGGACGGTTAGGCAGGGATTACTAATATACACTCAGAACTGGTCATGGTTCTGGGTGCATATTGCACCTGACAGGTTCCCTTTAAGGCAGACTACCATAACCAGGGACAGCACATAGTAATGTAATATAGCATAAAATATCTAAAATACATCTCATACCAACACCATCCATACACACATCTGTGATAAGTGGACATAATTGCTTCTGTGTGTTCAGACACCAGGATTTTTGGTCTTGAAAAACCGCAAAAATGTAACATCAACACGAATTATCGATATATCATAATCGTGTTTGGTGTGTCTAGGATAGTGAGAGTATGATTCGAAATATGGTGATTATATTCCCTTAAGATGGGAAAATATGACATAACACTGATTTATCTGTTTGTACCCTTGCATACAGATAGAGATAGACCTAAGCCACACGGCATGAAAATCGGTGCGAGTGGAGTGCGATAAAAAAAATCGCATTCCACTCGGACCAATATTAGCCTATGTGTCAGCACACATGAGCGATTATTTTCTCAGCCCTAATCGAACTGAGAAAACAATTGCAGCATGCTGCGACTGTAATGCGATTCTGTTTTCTCTCACACCCATTCAAGTCTATGTGGTGAGAAAATAATCGCACTGCACTCGCGGTACACCAGTGTACCATGAGTGCAGGGCGAGAATGGCAATAGGCGGCTATGGAGGAGAAAGGGAGAATAATCCCTCCCCTCCGCAGCACCGTCTCGCACGATCGGACCTCACTTGCAGGGACACTCGCATGACACTCGGCTCTGCTGTACTGTCAGCGTGAGCCGAGTGTCATGCGAGGGGATCGCAGTAATCCCAGTGTGGCCCCAGCTTTAGTTATCCCATCCTCCTCTGACCTGACCTTTATAATATATCTGCCAGAAAAACTTTGTCAGAATCAAGAGGTACACTGTGTACTGTAGATTTGTCCAAATTACCAGAAAGTCTGCCATTTTTTTTTCTTTTACCTTATTTAATCTTTTTGTAAGCCCTGTGCATTTTTCATATATTAAATCTAACATCTAATAGTTGTTCCTTGCTTCTCTTTAGTGTATACACAATTCTGTAGAGAGAAGTATAGCCTACGTTCGGGTGTCCGCCTGCAGAAAACATATTTACCCAAAAATGGTGCAAGACAGAGCGAGCACACACTGACTCCGTCTGCTCCATTATAGTCAATGGCGCCGTCAGTGTACGCGTCTGAAACCTGTTTTGCGGGTGGTTGAGGGGGGATTCGGGAGGGTTGCCCCGACGGGATCAGTGAACAAAGGCAAAAACGCATTGTGAAAGTGGTCTATGATTTTTTTTATTTTTTTTTCCTATTCTAGAAACTGTCAGCTACTTGCTAATTGGTTTACGTACCCACAGAGGAGGATGTTTCAGTGATTTTGAGTTGTCTGATCCATAACTCAATCCATAACAATTACATATACAGGAAACTTGTGTTTCAAAAAATAGGGAACTTAATTTGGTCAAAAAAACAAGTTTTATCAAAAATGTAAAAAAAGTAAAAATGTATTAAATTTTAATCTATATTTCATGAGCAAAGAAAATAGCTCTACAACTAAGGAAAATAAAATTGATTCAATAAATCTAAGGATTTCTTTAGACCACTCAGTGGTATCAAGTGAAACCTAGAAATCAAAAACCTCTTTTGAAAGACGTGGAGATAAAAAAACAAAAACGAAACAATGTAGTATATCTGATTAGAGGAAAATGCTTCTTTGCCCACTGATCATTCACTCTGAAACACTGCTCTAGTAAAGTGTCCATGCGCTACGCAATGAAACCACCTATAGCGCCACCTGGTGGAAAACAACGGAGTTAGCATTTTTATCTTGAAAACGGAACGAAATAGAGAAAAAAAGTGAATTAAAAAATTGTAGGCCATCATCAATTCAATGCGAATTGACACCTTGCATACAGAAATGCTATGATATGAACCCCCCCCCCCCGAACATTGAATGCTGGTCACGCATATGGCGCCCATTTAACTTTGATGCTCAAAGTGGCCCCCGTCAGCTGCAATGCACATCTGGACTCTGGACAGCATACTGTATCTTGCTGCACATTGTGCAATATGGTAGGTGACACGTTTGCACAAGCATCTGTGATTCGTCGTAGGTCCTGCAATGTTGGTGGAGGGGTCGCATACACCTGCTGTTTGATGTGACCTCACAGAAAGAGGTCCAATGGGGTCAGGTCAGATGAGCGTGGAGGCCACTCCACGCAGCCACCGTACCCTATGACTTGTAGAAAGGTCTCCATGAGGTATCACTTCACGTCCGCAGCCTTGTGAGTTTTACACGTTCTTATCATAGCATTTCTGTATGCAAGGTGTCTATTTGTATTGCATTCATGATTCCCTACAACTTTGTAATTCACTTTTTTTCACTATTTCGTTCCATTTTCGAGATAAAAATGCTAACTCCGTTGTTTTCCACCAGGTGGTGCTATAGGTAATTTCATTGCATAGCGCATGGCTACTTTACTATACCTAGACACCACTTCTATTCCTATAGCTGCCGCCGTTCTCAATTTAATGGCGGTGGACAGGATATGAGTGGACACACTATATTCGCCTACTCTTCTATGATTCAGTAGCACGGCCTCTCCTGATGATAAGCGTCGGCTATTATGTTGTTTACGTAGCGGTGCGTTGATACCGCAGATAGTTTATACTTGCAACATGCTGTATGTTAACGCCTGATTTGGTAAAAATGGTTGTACACTTGTGCTGTAAGTATGGATCCACGCATGCGCAATGGTCATAGGCTACTGACTTAGTAAAACACAGCCAATTATGGTGTTTTCACAGTGGTACGGTAGTACCACAGTTATTCTACGCTTGTAGCATTTGCTCACGCGTGCGTAGTTATCAGTTTACGCATGTGCTGTAAGCACAAAACCTGCTCCTGCACAATGGTTATAGGGCAAATGCACCTCCATAGTGAGCGCCTGCGCATAGCTCCAATTAGCATGACCGGCATGGATGCTGACGTGCAACTTCAATACAACTGTACACACTCGTTTCACTGGTAGGATTAATTGTTAATGTGTATATATATGTGTGTGTGTGTGTATGTATATGTATATATATATATATATATATATATATATAATTTAGTGTGTGTGCCTACCGAGTCCATAGGACATCTTCCCCTGACTAAGCTGCCAGGCAGCGATATACGTGGGGTCACCCTAATACCTGCCCTCCACGCTGAAACCTACATTCATGTAGAAATATCTACCTCTGGTTGAGCAAATATATGTTGCCTAGTTTAGCACTCTGTATAGGATATGTTCATTTAATCTTACAGTGTTGGGTTGTTGCTTGGCATTAGAAGACAGGTTGGTGGACATTCATTTATCACCTTGCAACCTCCTCCTTTCCAATGCACAAGTTTTTAGGTTTGGGCCATGGTTCCATCATACAACAATATAGGTACAATCTTTTGACGGTGCTTAGGTGGGAATGCATACAGCTGCTTATTGTACAGCAATCACCATTGTATCATTACCCCAAGCCCAACAGACTATTACATCACATTGTGATTGTTCTTCACATTACCAACTCATGCCAATATATGCTAGCTCCACCTATAGGCTGGTGAGCATGTAGCACATATATACGTGTATATTATTATATAGTGCTGCATTTAAATAATTTGAAATAACATACATCACTCATTATCATATTGATGGTCATTGTATACTATTCATATACTGTATATGGGTATTTCATAAGAGTGGAACCTACAACCTTTTTTTTTGGTGGGGGGCTGTGTTTTAAATTGTGTTTTGGTTTTAAATGGTTTTATGGTATGTCTTTGTGTATTCTATGGATTTAATAAAACTTTGTGTATATTTGTATATTGCTATTACTGGTGTGCGCATCTATTATGTGTGAGCTTTTTCTTTCTTCCTCTTGCATGCCGTTGATGCTGCGCATTCATTAGCATGTAAGCATGCCCCTGTGGGTGAGTTAAGGGGGCCAACTAGCCTAGCCAAGGGACCTAAAACCCTTGTGACTAGTCGCTGGCATCATTAGCATATCATAAAGGATCTTTACAAATACTTTTTCTAAAGATCTCTTTATTTATTCTACTAGATACATATATAATATACACCAAGAACTGCTCGTGGTTCTGGGTGCATATTGCACCTGACAGGTTCACTTTAACAAAAAACATCATTCAGCCATGCAAATCACTTCATGGGCTCAGGAATACTTTCTGAAAATTGTCTGTGAACACAGTTGTCCATACAATCCACAAATGCAAGTTAACCCCTACACACATGAATCATGTATTTCAGAGATGTACACGTAATCCGTGGTGTAAGCGCTCAGTGTTGAGCACAGAATAAATGTGAGCTGATCCTTACTGCAATCTTTGAGTGGCAGAATGAACAAATAAACAGCAGTTCAATAATTTCTTCTTTTCTTTATACACCGTCCACCATGCGGCATAAGGCTATGTTCACACATTGATTTTGTTTGCTTTTTTTCATACCTTTTGTGCAAATTAAAAGCTGCTTTTTACAGTACAAGCAAAAGCTATGAAATTTCAGAAGTCTCATATGCATGCGCACACACACACACACACACACACACACACACACACACACACACACGCGCTTTCTTTTTTTGTGACTGAAATGGAAACTGCTATGTTTTTGAAAGAAGCAGCATGTCAATTCTTTGAGTGTTTTTCACAGGTTTTTTAACCATTGAAAGCAATGAGACAGTGGGAAAAGCTGCAAAAACGCAACTGTATTTTTTGGGTGTTTTTGCTGCTTTTGTAATGAATAAAAGTAACTATTTAAAAATCTCTGCCCCTACATTATGCTACTGTTAGATTACGGGACAAAAACCTGGTGACAGATTCTCCATAAAGCTCTATAATGTTAAATAGAAGCCATAGCTCAACGCAATCCAGAAATGCTGCTGCCTTCTCTGAACCAAAGCTTGTTAAGGTTGAATAAGGCAAAATTGAAACTGATCTCTGAACAGATGCATGAAGGTTAGATTTTTTTTATGGAAAATATGGATCATGTGACCTGCAGATTCGAGCAGAGAGACCATCCAGCTTGTTATCAGCACACCATTCAAAATCCTGAATGTCTGGTGGTATGGGGCTGCATTAGTTCTTACGGCATGGGCAGCTTCACATCTTGAGAGACTCTCAGTGATAAGCTTTATGTAGAGGTATTAGAACAACATATGCTCCATCCAGACCACGTCTATTTCAGGGAAGGCATTGTATATTTCAGCAAAGCAATGTTAAACCACATACTGCATCCATCACAGCAGCATAGCTTCACAGAAGAAGAGTTGGGATGATGAACTGCCTGTGTGTAGTCCAGACCTTTCACCATTAGAAAATATTCGGTGCATTATGAAATGAAAGACGACACACTGAGGAGCAGCAAGTCTCCCAAAACTCCAGCAATTGTCTTCTCATTTTTCAGATGATTATTACAGACTGCTTAAAAAAAAAAAAAAAAAAAAGGGATTGCTACTCTGGCGCTGTCCTCATCACTCTGCCGCTGTCCTCGTCACTTTGGCGCTGTCCTCGTCACTCTGCCGCTGTCCTCGTCACTCTGCCGCTGTCCTCCTCACTCTGCCGCTGTCCTCCTCCTTTTTCCCTATTTTATTTCCCACCCCTCCAACACTCTTCCCTCTGACCAAACCTTTTACCATTATGTAAAAAAAATTATTATATGTAAAACTGTTCAAAAATTATAAAAAGTATGTTTGAATTAAAAAATGTTTTTATTTTCCAAAAGTAGTAAAAACATAGAAACTGTAAAAATTTGGCATCATAGGTATCCACTACATATTATCTATTAAATTACAGCTCTTCCCTTAAAGGGGTTGTCCAGGCTTGAAGTTAAAGTCTGCTCATCTCAGGCTGTGAGGACTTTCCCAGAGCGGGCACTCATTTAAGTGCAAGTATGCTATTTTCATACTTCCGACCACATTCCCACTAGACATGCCCGGCCATGCTCTATTCGCTTGTATTGAGCGAGGTCGCGCACGTCTAGTTGGCATGTAACCACATGTATGCAAATTGCAATTTTGCAGTCACATAAATGCCAGCTCCTGGCTCTGGAGAATGAAGAATAACAGACACTGGGATCAACAACAAAAACTCTGCTAGAACAGGGATTTTTTTTTCTTATCATTGGAAAACCCCATTAAAGGGTTAAAGAGAACTGGACGTAATATCCAACACAGAAAATAAGTTGACACACACTAGAGCTTTATAGTTCATGAAAATAAAGTTTATATCTTTCCCTGCACGTCGGTTAATTTAATCAGCTGACGTACCACATCCTCTCCATGATAGCACTAACACTCACCCAGTCTGTATGATTACCTTAACAGCCCTCCAGTCATTCTGTTGCCTGCCATAGACCACCCCCCACTCATTTTGAAGACCTTCACAACCCACCCCCCATTTATTATGATGCCCCCACCCTCCCATTCAGTATGATCACCCTTACAGTCCCCCTGTCACAAAGCAGTTTTCACAAGCATCACGTACTGTCATGGCGGTGTTTGGGTCTGAGGATTCCTCAGATTTATGCATGCTTCCTTGCAACTTCACTGATGATTATGATCAGCGCAGGGAGACACTGGTGTCGAAATAAAGACTAGTTGCTCTCCAACAGGTTAGCAAGAGATAATTTTCTGCTAGTTTAAAATGTTCAAATCCTTTAGTTACATGTTATGGGAGAACCAGTAATTTTTATTGTCTTCTAGTATATACACTGACTAGACTATTTGACAGTATTAAAGGGAATCTGTCAGCGGTTTTTGCTATGTAATCTGACGACAGCAGCTTTCAAGGTTGTTTTACTTATTAGGCTGTGTGCTGTTGCTTCAATAAAAAGGAATGTTTTATTGGCAGATATCACTGCTCAGACTAGGTCCAGTGTTAGACCTGGTCCAGCAAAGTCCCCTGCACTGATTAGCAAGCAGCCTACTGTCAATATTCAATGTATACAGAAAGCTACATGCTACATCTAAAAACTTTGTGTGTCCCCATCCTGGTATATATGTCCCATCCTGGGGGCCTCCTGGTATAATTATCTCCCTCCTGGGCACATTCTGTTATATATGTTCCCATCCCGGTTTCTGTCCCCTTCCTAGTATATATGTTCTCCACCAGTGGGGAAAAAAAGTATTTAGTAAGCCACCAATTGTGCAAGTTCTCCCACTTAAAAAGATGAGAGAGGCCTGTAATTGATTATCATAGGTAGACCACAACTATGAGAGACAAAATGAGAAAACAAATCCAGAGAATCACCTTGTCTGATTTGGCAAGATTTTTTTCCAAATTATGGTAAAAAATAAGTATTTAGTCACCTAAAAACATGCAAGATTTCTGGTTCTTTCAGACCTGTAACTTGTTCTTTAAGAGACTCCTCTGTCCTCCACTCCACTCATTACCTGTAGTAATGGTACTTGTTTGAACTTGTTATTAGTATAAAAGACACCTGTCCACAACCTCAAACAGTCCCACTCCAAACTCCACTATGGTGAAGACCAAAGAGCTGTCCAAGGACACCAGAAATAAAACTGTAGCCCTGCACCAGGCTGGGAAGACTGAATCTGCAATAGGCAAGCAGCTTGGTGTGATGAAATTAACTGTGGGAGCATTAATAAATAAATAGAAGACATACAAGACCACTGACAATCTCCCTCGAACTGGGGATCCACATCAGATCTCACCCCATGGGGTCAAAATGATCACAAGAACGGTGAGCAAAAATCCCAGAATCACACGGGAGGTGGGGGGGGGCTAGTGAATGACATACACAGACCGTAAAAAAGGCTGCCATCATTAACATACTACGCTGCCAGGGACTCAGATCCTCCAGTGCCAGACATGTTCACCTGCTTAAGCCCGTACATGTCCGGGCCCGTCGAAATTTTGCTAGAGAGCATTTGGATTATTCAGAAGAGTTTTGGGAGAATGTCATATGGTCTGATGAAACCAAAGTAGAACTGTTTGGTAGAAACACAACTCGTCATGTTTGGAGGAGACAGAAAGCTGACTTGCATCAAAACAACACCATACCTACTCTGAAGCATGGGGGTGGCAACATCATGCTTACTAGATGAACCTAACAAATGTGATCAATCACTAAATGTTATTATGTTATTGTATTTGCTGATGTGTCAGAATGCCTTTGGGTTGAATGTACTGTAACATTGTCGTGCTTGCTGGGTAGGACAAGTGTGGCGGGAGTCTGGAGACCTATGTGCGTCTGACGCACAGCAAAACACAACTAACACAGGGGGCACCGGGGGACCTAGTAACAGCAGGGAGCCCTGGAACTAGTGAGAGGGGATGGTGGTACACATCTTATCCTCACCTGCAGCTGTCACTACTCTTCTAGCAAGTTCCTATACAATCTCCGCAACTGTCGCGGAACAGGAACCTGAGACCCTGAGAAGATCCCATAGATACCCTGACTATTGAAAGGCAGGTGGGGTTCACTAGACTCACCACTGCACTAACCAGACACAAGGTAAGGTAAGACAAACAGGGGGAAAAGGCAACAAAAAGGATAAAGCCTGAGAGCAGGGAACCTTCACAGCAGAACCTTCCTCCAAGGTGGCCAGAGACCAAATGAATTTGTATCTTCAGTAATGATTACTGGGAAGACACTTCTATTTAAACCTGAAGAGGCGTGGCTAAAAGCAGCTGCAGCTAAAGTACTCAGCTAGGAACTGCTGGAGAAAAAAAACTGACCTTAACTCCTAATGAACTGAAAGAAATTAAACCAAATCAAGAGTCCCAGATGGAAAAGAGAGACTCCAACCTTGAATTTGTCAATAGTTTCCAAAAATAGAGAGACGACCGTGACAAACATTGGAAGATTCCATAGAAGAAACTTATTGATGACAATCTCCATTTTATGCTACACCAATGTATTGATTGCCTAAGGCCGCGTCACACGCAGCGACGTATCTAATGATATATCGCTGGGGTCACGGATTCCTTGACGCACTTCTGGCATCGTTAGCAGCGTCATTGCGTGTTACACGCACGAACAAACATTAATGATGGAAAATACTCACCAAATCGTCCATCGTTGACACATCGTTCCTTTTTAAAAAATCGTTGATTGTTGAGGTTGCAGGTTGTTCGTCGTTCCCGAGGCAGCACACATCGCTACGTGTGACACCTCGGGAATGACGAACTGCAGCTTACCTGCGGCCGCCGGCTATGAGGAAGGAAGGAGGTGAGCGGAATGTTACGTCCCACTCATCTCCGCCCCTCCGCTTCTATTGGGCAGCCGCTTAGTGACGCCGCTGTGACGCCGCACGAACCGCCCCCTGAGAAAGGAGGCGGTTCGCCAGCAACAGCGACGTCGCTAGGCAGGTAAGTCTCGTGTGATGGCTCCGAACGATATTGTGCGCCACGGGCAGCGATTTGCCCGTGACACACAAACGACGGGGGCGGGTGCTTTCACCAGCGATATCGCTGCGTGTAACACCCCCTTTAGACTCCAATGTCTAATTTCACTTTCACAGGACTGAGATTCAGCTATGGGTATAAAATCAGACTGGATGACCATATACTGTATTGCAAGATTTATACAAATTAAAAATGGGAATGTAGTGAATTTCTGCCTTCCAGAACACCTGAAAAATTGTCTGCAGGGCCTAAATCCACGTTCATACGTTCCTACGTCCTACCTTCCAATGGTGCCATTCTGCCAGGGACCACACGGCTCTATAACCACTGTTGGCCGGCACACAGTGAAAATAAATTGAAACACCTATTGTTGTTTTCTATTCAGGGACTGAGGCACAGAAATGCTAATGCAGGACTCTAGGGGAAATAAAACTCTCCTGCATATTTGAGAAAATGTGAAGCCCATTCAATGAAATCTAATAAACATAATAATCACAGGTTGCTGACACCAAAGAAAAAGGACCTCATTCGACTTTTCTTTTTTTGCAGCGATTTACTGGTCCCCACTGATTGTAAAATTGGATCAGAGCAGTAAATTATCCATACCACTAGCTGGCAACGTAAGTTCAGGGATCCATATCTGTGGAGCGTTGTGCTTAAATCAGCAAAAATGATACATTTGACGGTACAAAATTGGAAATATCAGGGGCTTTCTAGCGTGATTGAGGTAAACAACAGCTTTACTTGCAATTTGGAGTTGCCCTTTTTTTGCAGCATTTGCTTTGTATGGTAAATAATATTTCAAGACAAATTAAATTGCTTTCTTTCTCCGCTGGGCAGTCGTACGCAGGATTTATTGATGCGGAGAAAATGAAACTGCTTAATGTAATTTCTGCTCATAATATTTTGGGTGAGTTTATTGAGATTTATTAACTGAGGTTTTTATCTATGTAAAAAGTTAATGCTGACAAGTTAAAAAAATTTCATATAACTTGAGATATATAATTTACTATGGTGTTTATTTATATTCGGCTGATGCTCTGCGCGACAGGTTAACGGTAGCTGCAGTAATGCGTGATATCACACTGCGATCAAACATTGCAAAGAGCAATAATCGAAACAGAAGCTGAAATGGAGTCCAAAATACTAAGGTATGCAAATACATTCATCATGAAAACAAAAATGAGAGCTATATTTTTAATAATAATAAATATCAGTACAGGATAGAGGACTCTAAAATTAATGTCAATTAATGGAACAGTCCTCAATGGAAGAGAAACAGATGATCATTAGGCTGAAAAAAAACAAGAAACCCACCAGAGAGATAGCAGAAGTGTTAGGAGTGGCCAAATCAACAGTTTGGTACATTCTTCGAAATAAGAAAGCACACTCAAAAAGGCCTGTGTAATGCTGTCACCAGCGTACCTGCCCTGTCCTGCCTCTCTCCCCCATATATATATATATATATATATATATGTGTCGCCCTGGGCAAGCCAGGGGACACAGATCACACACCACCACACCCTACATCCCAGGTAGGCACACCAAAGCTGAACCAAAAACCCTTGTTGCCTTCCTTCAGAGGCTGGTGATTCACACCAGGGGGTGGGCCAGGCGGTTGGCTCCGCCCACCGAGGAGATCACAGCTCTGGAGGCAGGAAGTACCAGGCAGATTAGCTCAGGGGGAGCTTGAGTGAGGAGCTAAGTAAACAACGAGATTAGCCCAGGCAGGGCAAGTGTGAAGTCTAGCTGAGGGCTAGAAGGGAGTAAACAACTAAGTGAAGGAAGAAAAGTAGTAAAGGAGGAAAGCAAGAGTGGTGACAGAACAGAAGGAGTGTGCAAAGCCTGAAGTAGTCCAGCTGTGTGCAGGACAGGTCAGCAAGGTCAGCAACGGCGGTGACTGTCTGGAGGGGGACCGTTTGGAAGTTCCTGGAAGGACCCCGTAGGCTGTGTGCCCGGCGGTCTGGAGCAGTGTTCCGAAGGACAGTCAGCACCAGGGCAGGGGCCTCTCGGACCCCGGCAAGGCTAGGAGTCGCCAAATTTGCCGAATCCGTCAGTGACGGGGACGCAGATCCCCCAACAACCAAGACCCGATTGAAGGCAACAGCCCAACCTGTATAACAGAGACACCGCCACCGCCAGGGCACCAGTTTCTGAGGGCCAGCGCCTGCGGGCAAAGAGTAGAGCTCCTCCGGCCCAGCTTGAAGCCGGGGAGCGGGTTACCGGTGGGGACCCATCGCAACCAACAAGTACACAAGGTGCAAGGAAGAGGGACATCATCGTCACCTACTGGGAGAGCAAAAGCAGCCGTCCGTGGGACCGTCTTACCAGCCGTTTGGTTTACCGTACAAACTGTGTCCACGTCTCAGGCTGAGTGAGTACCACAGTGCCGCAAGGCACAGCGCTGCGCCCCCGCGTCCCTGCGCCCACCAGGCCCTGCACCTCCCAAGCCATCACCGGGCCCCGGGATCACCAACCCCTACCCACGGAGGGGCAACTCAACACCTGGCTGCTCCGCATCACCATCCCCGGGAGCCCCATACCGAGCAGCGGTGGTGAAATCACCACAACCGTGGGTGGCGTCACGGACAATAAACAATCCCCACACCCAACAACCCCCTTTCACTCACGGGCGAGGAGTGCCGCTCGAGAAACCCCCGGGATCCGGCTCACCGCTCGAGCCACCACTGAGCAGCAGCCGCCGGACCCGAGCAGAAGGGGTGAGCGTAGTGTGCTGACACCCTCCTCCCCGCCCGCGACAACTTGGCGTCACGAACAGGATCTTACCGCTCTGCCGTCTGGTAGAGGTGCGCCTTGTTACCGCCGGAGGTATCCGGCAGGAAAATTTCAGAAGCCGCCATCTTTGGCGCGAAAAGTTCCCGCTCGAGCGTCTTCTCGAGCAGTAGAGGCGCGAAGGCCAAAACCCCGCCCCGAGAGAGGAGGGGCCGGAAAGAGCTAAGGGGGACGGAAACAAGATGTCTGCGCCCGACGGAGCCGCTGGAGGAGCGGTGGTCGCAGCCGCAGCGGCACCCGCGGATGGGAATGGACCTGCCCAGGCCCCGGCCGTACCGGCGGGAGGTGCCGCGGCCCCCGCGCTCGCTCAGGTCATGCCGTTCTCCTTGCCCTATGCGCCCGGAGCTGCCTGGCTACCGCAGTATGACGGGAAACCGGATGCCTTACAGGCCTTCCGGAAAAAGCTTAACCCGTTGCTAGAGCTGTACCCCCTGACTGATAAGCAACGTGCAGCGATAGTGCTAGGCCAGTTAATCGGTGCGGCGGAGCAGGAAGCGGAGACCTGGGCCGAGGGGGACCGGCTCTCTGTAGCCACCATCTTTAAGAAGCTACAGACTGCCTTCGAGACCCGGACTGAAGCTGAGCTGAGGATGCAGTTTTACCAGTGCCGGCAACGAGCTGGGGATAGCATTCGGGACTATGCTCTACGTCTGCAGACCGCCCTCCGCACGCTGAGTCGGGCGAACCCTATTAATGAGGCGGATAGCAGCAAGATGTTAGTGGAGCAATTTGCGCAAGGGATGAGGTCCCCTGAGGATCGTAAACAGCTCTGGCTGTGGGCCCTGGAACACCCTGATGTGGACTTTGCTGTGTTAAAGGAGCGGGCCATTAAGGCATTACAGCCCCCAGCAACCGAAGTTCTGGAACCCGCCCCGTGGCCCGTCGAGACGGCTCCCGTTGTGGCGACCTCAGCCAAACCAACCTCTCCAACACCTGCGGCCCCGAACAACACAGTGGAAGAACTGGCAGCCCAGGTTCGTCGCATGGACGGAGACCTTGCCAGAATCCTGGCTGCACTACAACCTCTGACCAGACCTCAGCCCCCAGCCCAGATACAGCTTGCTGACAGTCCCGAGGACATTCCCTGGATGCAGCGGAAAAGTGCTAACAACCCGCGGAGCAGACCCCCAATCTGCTACAAGTGCCGTAAGCCGGGTCATTACTACCGACAGTGCCCGTTAAACGAGCAACTCCTGGGGCCCCGGGCCAATCCTCAGGAGTAGAACATCGTGGCCCCCCGGACTGGCGGGACCGATATATCGGGGCCCGCCCTATCATCCCCGTGGCTGTGGACGGCATACCAGTAATGGCTCTCTTGGACACTGGATCACAGGTAACTACCATACCATACACGTTGTACCAGCGGTATTGGGCCATAGACGAGCTGGCGCCCCCAGACAATAGTATAACATTGATTGCCGCTAATGGACTTCCATTGACCCAGGTGGGGTATAAACAAGTGGCTATGACAGTGGGGCAAGCCGAACTGCAGCACCAGGGTATGTTTGTGCTCATGAATGAACCCAGTGATCATAACCCAAAAATAGTGCTGGGAACCAATGTGATGGAGCACTGCATGGCTGATGTGTTAACCCTATTACAACAGCTGGCCGCCACAGCGGCAGGGAGTCGGCAGAGGGCTGTGCAGCGTGAGATCCGAGCCCTGATGTACCGCCAGCATGTAAGCTCAACAGGAGGGGAGATTGGTGGAGTGAGAGTGATGGATGTTGCTCCATTGACTGTGCCCCCTAAGAGTGAGATGATGATCTGGTGTAGGGCAGCAGTAGGGCCTCAGGGGCGTGACTACCCTGCGATGATGGAGCCCATGCCTTCCGAGCACTGGCCCACTGTAATGGCCGCCCGAGGGGTGGTGGATGTGAAGAAAGGGAGAGTGCCTGTGAGAGTGCTGAACTGTGGAGAGGAAGAAGTCAGGCTTCCCCGGTATGCCACCATTGCCAAGCTGCTCACCCTGGACCCTCACACTATCCATGAAGCCAGTCCATCCACACTCCCACCTACCACCAGCACTTCCCCACCCCAGGGAGAGACAAAGGAGTGGCATCAACAGCTACATGTAGGCACTGATGGTACCCCTACACATCACAGGGCAGGGGTATACAGGGTGGTGCAGGAGTACGAACAGGTTTTTAGTAAGCACCCCCTAGACTTTGGGCAGATCAAGGGGGTCCAACACCACATCCCCACCGGTGAACATCCCCCTATCAAAGAGAGGTATAGACCTATTCCCCCCCACATTACCAGTGTGCCAAGGATATGTTGAGGAATATGAAGGAGGCAGGGGTTATTCGGGACAGCTGTAGTCCCTGGGCCGCTCCGTTGGTACTGGTCAAGAAGAAGGATGGTACCATGCGGATGTGTGTGGACTACCGGAAGATCAATCAAATAACCCATAAAGATGCCTACCCGCTGCCTCGTATTGAAGAGTCTTTGGCCGCCCTAAGAACTGCAAACTACTTCTCTACCCTTGATCTCACCAGCGGGTACTGGCAGGTGGCCGTGGCCCCAGAGGATCGGGAGAAAAACGCCTTCACCACCCCGATGGGGCTCTGCGAATTCAACAGCATGCCGTTCGGGCTGTGCAACGCCCCAGGAACCTTCCAACGGCTGATGGAGTGCTGTCTGGGACATCTAAACTTCGAGACCGTCCTGTTGTACTTGGATGATGTGATTGTTTATTCCCAGACGTACGAAGCCCATCTGGAGCACCTGGCTGAGGTGTTCGCGTCCCTTGCCAAGTATGGGATGAAGTTGAAGCCCTCGAAGTGCCACCTGCTGAAACCCAGGGTGCAGTACCTGGGGCACGTGGTGAGTGCAGATGGTGTTGCCCCCGACCCTGAGAAGATTACTGCTATCCAGAGCTGGCCAAGACCAACCACGGTGAGGGAAGTAAGGCAGTTCCTGGGCCTGGTGGGGTACTACCGGCGCTTTATCAAGGGATACACGAAGATGGCTGCCCCCATGCAAGATCTCCTCGTGGGACAGACCAAAGGTGGTAGACCCATTGGAGCTCCACTGGTGTGGGAGGAAAAGCATGAAGAATCCTTCTGCCAGCTGAAGGCGGCTTTGACCGGAGAAGAGGTCCTGGCGTACCCTGATTATGGGCGCCCGTTCATCCTCCACACGGACACCAGTAACGTGGGGCTAGGAGCGGTCCTATCCCAGGTCCAGGATGGAAAGGAGAAGGTGATTGCCTATGCTAGCCGAAAACTCCGGCCGACCGAAAGGAACCCTGAGAACTACAGCTCCTTCAAGCTCGAGCTTTTGGCGTTGGTGTGGGCCATCACGGAGCGGTTCCGCCACTACTTGGCGGCAGCAACATTCACCGCGTTTACGGACAACAATCCGCTGACCCACCTGAACACGGCCAAGTTGGGCGCGCTGGAGCAGCGGTGGGTAGCCCGGCTAGCCAACTATGATTTCACCATAAAGTATCGAGCCGGTCGCGTCAACGTAAATGCGGATGCACTCTCCCGAATGCCCCATTTGTCAGAAGAGGGGTGCGAGGATGATGACCTCGAGGAGATCGAGTTGCCTGCGTTTCACCAACCGCCTACTGAGAGGGTACAAGTATATCAGCAGCGAGTGGATCTGGACCCACAGCCCAGTCAAGAGTGGCAGAAAGCTCAGGACCAAGCGCCGGCTGTTCGCCTTGTCAAAACTCTGGTGGAACAAGGTGCTACGGGAATAGATCCTGCCGCTCCAGCCGAAGCCCAACGCTTGTGGAAAGAACGGAAACGGCTTTACCTACACCAAGGGAGGCTGTACCGTGAGCTGATCAACCCGAAGACCCATGAGAAGATTTGCCAGCTGATTGTTCCTCAAGCTGATGTGGCTACTGTCCTGCGGGCAAACCATGACGGTGCTGGGCACTTCGGGTGGAAAAAGCTGGAGATGCTGTTGAGGGAGCGGTTCTACTGGAGTGGGATGCGTGAATCGGTGGAAGCATGGTGCCGGGAGTGTGGTCCCTGTACGCTGAGGAGAAAAGACGAGACCAGCCAGAGGGCGCCCCTGCACCCAATAGTCACCCATCAACCGCTGGAGTTGGTCGCCCTAGACCATGTCAAGCTCAGCCCCAGTCGAAGTGGGTACACCTACGCATTGACCATTGTAGACCACTACTCAAGATTTATGGTGGTAGTCCCCGTGAAGGACCTAACTGGTCGAACTGCTGCTCGAGCGTTCCAGGCTTATTTCTGCCGACCCCATGGATATCCGAAAAAGGTGCTAACTGACCAAGGCCCGGCCTTCGAAGCGGAGGTGTTCCACGAGTTCTGCCAGTTGTACGGCTGCAAGAAGATTCGGACCACTCCTTACCACGCCCAGACCAACGGCATGTGTGAGAAAATGAACCATTTGGTCCTGGGACTCCTCAAGACGCTACCGCTGGAGGAACGGAACCTGTGGCCGGAAAAGCTACCCGACTTGGTCGACATGTACAATAATATTCCATCTAGGTCGACGAAGTGCACCCCGGCGTATCTGATGAGGGCTCGGCCCGGCCGCCTGCCGGTGGACCTGGAGATGGGGTTGGAAGCCCCTGAAGCGCTCCCCTCGACGGCTGAGTGGGAAAGTCGGAGGAGAGCACAATACCGGCAAATCCAGGAGTATGTGGAGAAAAACCTCAGTCGAAGCCGTGAACAGCAGGAGCACCGGTTCAACCAGAAGGCGACTGCGGGTCCTTTCCAGCCAGGAGATGTGGTGTTAAAGCGGAAGAGGAAGACCCACAAGCTGGATGATCAGTGGGAACAAACCCCATACGTCATACAACACACAGAATGGGAAGATGGAAAAGCCTACCAGATCAGTCGTGACCAAGGAGGCACTCTGGCTACAGTTTCCCGGGATCATCTAAAAACATGCCCACCAGCATTGAGAACCATGGCTGAAGCACCGGGTTCTCCACCAGCGGAGAAGGCAGCAGAGGTGATCCACACTGTAATGGGTGACTTCCCAGCAGACTGGCCTACACAGAACGGCGCAGTGATTCTTCCAGTGATACTGTTCCCACAACGCGAGGATGAAGAAGTGGTGGAAGCGGTCGACCGTGAGCCAGAACCAGTGCCAGTGCCCAGGGATGAACCTGTACCCAGCTCCCCTATACCTCCGCCTGCCCCACACTCTAGCAGGGAGGAGGAACCGATTGTTCCCTCTACCCCATTGTCTAGCACCACTGACACCGGTCCCCGAAGGTCCACCCGTTCCAACCTAGGTAGACCTCCACTTAGGTACAGGGAGACCGTTCTGTGAGTAAAAGGGGTCAGGGAATGTAAAGAGCGTTTGTTTGTTTAAAAGTTGAAAGAATGATAAGTGAAATGATCCGAAGTTAACCTGATTTGCTTGTGATTTGCAACCGGCCGGAGCCGGCACCGTTGTCCCCGTAGGGACCGTTTAAAAAGTTTTGCATGGGAACTATCCATGGACAAGCCCGTGAACTTGCAGGGCAACCACAGACGCAAGTGGCTTGTATATATGTTGTTTGCCGTTACCGTTTCCGCAGGCCGCCTCCGGAGAGGCAGATTGGAGGGAGGGCCCGCAGCAGAGCCGGCTGGGGCCCAGCCACCAAAGGGACCGGTGGCTACCCTCTGGAGGGGAAGGACAGATCCCGCTCGGGTACCGTGTGCTGGACTGTGGGGCAAGGGGTGCTGCCTGGGTTTTAGGGGCAGCATCAGGGCCAGGTTGCTTGGGTGGGAGAGAGCGGAAACCGTAACCGTAAACCGTTTGAAACGTTTAAGAAATGTGCCTCCCGTAAGGGAAGAGTTATTACAAATGTATTTATGTTTGATTAACCTTGTTACCCCTTTTTACAGAAAAATAAAACCGGTGTTGGACGGCAGCCCGCGGACGGTCTGCATTTTGCTAAAGGGGAATGTGTCGCCCTGGGCAAGCCAGGGGACACAGATCACACACCACCACACCCTACATCCCAGGTAGGCACACCAAAGCTGAACCAAAAACCCTTGTTGCCTTCCTTCAGAGGCTGGTGATTCACACCAGGGGGTGGGCCAGGCGGTTGGCTCCGCCCACCAAGGAGATCACAGCTCTGGAGGCAGGAAGTACCAGGCAGATTAGCTCAGGGGAGCTTGAGTGAGGAGCTAAGTAAACAACGAGATTAGCCCAGGCAGGGCAAGTGTGAAGTCTAGCTGAGGGCTAGAAGGGAGTAAACAACTAAGTGAAGGAAGAAAAGTAGTAAAGGAGGAAAGCAAGAGTGGTGACAGAACAGAAGGAGTGTGCAAAGCCTGAAGTAGTCCAGCTGTGTGCAGGACAGGTCAGCAAGGTCAGCAACGGCGGTGACTGTCTGGAGGGGGACCGTTTGGAAGTTCCTGGAAGGACCCCGTAGGCTGTGTGCCCGGCGGTCTGGAGCAGTGTTCCGAAGGACAGTCAGCACCAGGGCAGGGGCCTCTCGGACCCCGGCAAGGCTAGGAGTCGCCAAATTTGCCGAATCCGTCAGTGACGGGGACGCAGATCCCCCAACAACCAAGACCCGATTGAAGGCAACAGCCCAACCTGTATAACAGAGACACCGCCACCGCCAGGGCACCAGTTTCTGAGGGCCAGCGCCTGCGGGCAAAGAGTAGAGCTCCTCCGGCCCAGCTTGAAGCCGGGGAGCGGGTTACCGGTGGGGACACATCGCAACCAACAAGTGCACACGGTGCAAGGAAGAGGGACATCATCGTCACCTACTGGGAGAGCAAAAGCAGCCGTCCGTGGGTCCGTCTTACCAGCCGTTTGGTTTACCGTACAAACTGTGTCCACGTCTCAGGCTGAGTGAGTACCACAGTGCCGCAAGGCACAGCGCTGCGCCCCCGCGTCCCTGCGCCCACCAGGCCCTGCACCTCCCAAGCCATCACCGGGCCCCGGGATCACCAACCCCTACCCACGGAGGGGCAACTCAACACCTGGCTGCTCCGCATCACCATCCCCGGGAGCCCCATACCGAGCAGCGGTGGTGAAATCACCACAACCGTGGGTGGCGTCACGGACAATAAACAATCCCCACACCCAACAACCCCCTTTCACTCACGGGCGAGGAGTGCCGCTCGAGAAACCCCCGGGATCCGGCTCACCGCTCGAGCCACCACTGAGCAGCAGCCGCCGGACCCGAGCAGAAGGGGTGAGCGTAGGTTGCTGACACCCTCCTCCCCGCCCGCGACATATATATATTGTCACGCTCCCCGGGTCCTCACCCCCGCTCCCCGGCTCACCTGCCACGCTGCCCGCTCCTCAGCCCCCGGATTCCGTCCGTCCCAGGCCCCCTGGTCCCCGATCCCGGCGCCCGACGGCTTCCCAGGACCTGGCCGGCTCCCCTGCGTCCTCCCCTCAGCCTCCTTCCCTGGCTTCTGGCACCCGGGCGGCGCGCATGCGCGTTAGGGCGCGCGCCGCGGTCACTGACCCTTTCTTAAAGGGCCAGCGTCCATTAACAGGAAATGAGGTTGAACAGGTACTGGGTATAAAGGGGGTTAGTGTCCAAGGGGGCGGGGCCTGATCTTCGTGTTCCCTGAGCTAGGAGTCAGGTCTCCTGGTGTTTATGTGCCTGTACTCACCTATCTCTCTTTGTAGAGCCGTACCTGCCTCGCCATCCCGTCTGCCGTATCCTGAACCCCGCACACTGTCCGTCTGCCATCTGACAGTCCGTACCATCTCGGATCCCTGCGGTGACCCGTCATCTCGCTCCTGAGGTTCCGGACCCCGCCTGATATCATCTCGGCTTCCGAACCTGAGCTACGTCACCAGGACTACCATCTGTGACACCGTGGTCCCAGGGACTCCTCCGCTGCCTTCACTTGCACGGACTGTTCTGCTGCCCATCAGTGCTTCAGCTGCCGGACTCCCTACCACCATCTTAAGAGTTCGGTCCAGTGGATCCACCTCCTGGGTCGGCCCGACCGCCCGGCCGTGACATATATATATATATATATGGGGGAGAGATTCCATATACAGTGGAACCTCGGTTAACGAATAACCCAGTTAGCGAGTATGTCGCTTAACGAGCAAAACTTGCTGTAAACTTGTAACTCAGTTTACGGGCAAGCTTTGCCGTACGAGCAAATACCGCACACACTTCCGGTTCCGTACTTCCACCGCGCTCTAACCCGCTCTTGCAGTCTGCACAAACACACACAAACACGCATGCACACACACATATTTATGCTCACGTTACCTTCCGTTCCATTGCTGGCCTCCCGGTTCTTGTAGTTCACCGCTACAGGATGTATATCCGGTAACCACCGTGATGAGGGAGGAACTTCCGCTGTCAACCACTACTCTAAGGCAGCGTGCTGGCCAATCAGAGGCAAGCGGCTCATGCCTTTGAAGTCTGCGCGCTGACAGCGGAAGTTCCGGCATCGGTCGCGATGGTTACCCGATACACATCCTGTACCGGCGAACTGCAAGAACCAGGTGGCCGGCGAGGGAACGGAAGGTAAGGTGAGCTTAATATGTGTGTGTGCGTGCGTGTTTGTGTGTGTTTATGCGTGTTTGTGCATGTGTGGAATGGCACAATAGGGGACCAGGATGGGAGATTGCACAAGTTGTGGAATAAATTGTCTGCATTGCAATGATTTCCTATGGCAAATCTTGCTTTGCTAGACGAGTAACTTGGTTAACAAGAATACTCCCAGAACGGATTGTTCTCGTTAACCAAGGATCCGCTGTATATTTCTACACAGTCATGGCCAAAAATGTTAGCACCCTTGAAGTTGTACCAGAAAATGAAGTATTTCCCTCAGAAAATTAATAATACACCCTTTATACCAACCCTCTCCATAATACACCCTCTACACTGTCCCTCTCCATAATATCTCTCCCACACTGCCTCTATGTATAATATCCCCCCATACATACTGCCCCTCTGTATAATACACACACACACACACACACACACACACACACACTGCTATTTGCATCACTGTGTTAAGAAAGAAGTAGTGGGCACCACAGTGTAATAAATATAAATAAAGGGTGGGGTGCTAAAAAAAAAACTATACAAAAAAAATGAATTGTAACATGAGAGGTAAAAAACTGCATAGTAAAAAGATATTTATATAAACATGGCTTTTATTGATGCAAAACATATAAGGCTGGCAAAAACAAAACGTTAAAAACATAATTGACAAGAGAAAAAGAATGGATGAAATAAGGGGATTGATATTGTAATCCTGTATCCTCAATGAAGTATCAGGGCACTTATACTAGAATGCACAATAAGTATATAAGCAAGGTAGTGTCTGCACATAGATAATATAATCCCAAAACACCCAATGCATGTCTGTAAGAGCCTCATCTTAAAGGTAATGTGGCAGTAAGTCAATAGAGGATAAGTTTTCAACCTTTGTTTCTGTCAGCCTCATATATTTTGTATCAATAAAAGCCAAGTATATATATGTCCCCCTCCTGGTATATATGTCCCACTCCTGATATATATCCCCCTTTTTTTGTATATGTGTCCCCACTCAGGTATATATGTCCCATTGTGTGCCCCTCCTGGTATATATATCCCCCTCCTGGGCACAAAATGGTATATATGTACTCATCCTGGTTTCTGTCCCCTTCTTGGTATATATGTCCTCCTCCTGATATATATGTCCCCTTCCTGGACAACTCTTGGTATATATGTCCCCATCACTGTTTATTTGTCCCTTTTCTGGTATATATGTCCTCCTCCTAATATATACAGTACAGACCAAAAGTTTGGACACACTTTCTCATTCAAAGAGTTTTCTTTATTTTCAGGACTCTGAAAATTGTAGATTCACCTTGAAGGCATCAAAACTATGAATTAAAACATGTGGAATGAAATACTTAAAAAAGTGTGAAACAACTGAAAATATGTGTTATATTCTAGGTTCTTCAAAGTAGCCACCTTTTGCTTTCATTACTACTTTGCACACTCTTGGCATTCTCTTGATGAGCTTCAAGAGGTAGTCACCGGAAATGGTTTTCCAACAGTCTTGAAGGAGTTCCCAGAGATGCTTAGCACTTGTTGGCCCTTTTGCCTTCACTCTGCGGTCCAGCTCACCCCAAACCATCTCGATTGGGTTCAGGTCTGGTGACTGTGGAGACCAGGTCATCTGGCGTAGCACCCCATCACTCTCCTTTTTAGTCAAATAGCCCTTACACAGTCTGGAGGTGTGTTGGGGTCATTGTCCTGTTGAAAAATAAATGATGGTCCAACTAAACGCAAACCGGATGGAATTGCACGCAGCTGCAAGATGCTGTGGTAGCCATGCTGGTTCTGTATGCCTTCAATTTTGAATAAATCCCCAACAGTGTCACCAGCAAAGCACTTCCACACCATCACACCACCTCCTCCATGCTTCACGGTGGGAACCAGACATGTAGAGTCCATCCGTTCACCTTTTCTACAAAGACACGGTGGTTGGATCCAAAGATCTCAAATTTTGACTCATCAGACCAAAGCACAGATTTCCACTGGTCTAATGTCCATTCCTTGTGTTCTTTAGCCCAAACAAGTCTCTTCTGCTTGTTGCCTGTCCTTAGAAGTGGTTTCCTAGCAGCTATATTACCATGAAGGCCTGCTGCACAGAGTCTCCTCTTAACAGTTGTTCTAGAGATGAGAAGGTGTGTCCAAACCTTTGGTCTGTACTATATGTCCCGTTCCTTGGCCACTCCTGGTATATACTGTATGTACCCATCATTGTTTATTTCCCTTTCCTGATATATATGTCCTGCTTTTAGTATATATGTCCCATTCCTGGGCTACTCATGTTATACATGTCCCCATCCTGGTATATATGTCCAATCCTGGGTGCCTCCTGGTATATATATCCCCCTCCTGGGCACATTCTGATATATATGTCCCCATCCTGGTTTTGGCCCTCTTCTTGGTGTATATATCCTCATTCTGTTATATATGTCCCATCCGGGGGCCTCCTGGTGTGTGTGTGTGTGTGTGTGTGTGTGTATGTATGTATGTATGTATATATATATATATATATATATATATATATATATATATATATATATATATAAAAATATCTATCCCTCCTGGGCACATTTTTTGGTATTGATGTTCCCAGCCTGGTTTCTGCCTTTCCTGGTGTATATGTCCTCCTCCCGGTATATATGCCCATCTTGGAGGGCTCCTGACATGCTCAGTAGATCCACTCCTGTTCGCACCCACGAGTATTACAGCCTGGATGTCCATGGAAGACAACAGAAGTGAATGATCACAGAATCTTTTCGATGGTGAAAGAAAACCACGTCACAACATCCACCCAAGTGAAGAACATTCTCCAAGAAGTAGGTGTTTTAAAATCTATGTGTACCAAAACTTCATGAGAGCAAATAGTGAGGGTTCACAACAAGGTGCAAACAATAGTCAGCCTTAAATATACAGAGGCCAGATTAGATTTTGCCAAAAAACATCGAAAGAAGCCAGCCCAGTTCTGGACAAGCTTTATTTGGACAGTTGAAACTAAGAAGAACCTTTATCAGATTGATGGTAAAAAGAAAGTATGGAAAAGGCTTGGAATAACTCATGGGCCAAAGCACATTACATTCTCTGTAGGCAATGTGATAGCTGCGCATGCTTGGCTTCCAATGGCACTGGGTCACTAGTGGTTATTGATGATGTGCGGGAAGACTGAAGGAGCCAGATGAAATGTACAGGGAGATGCTTTTTGCTCAGATTCAACTAATTGCAGAAAGGTTGATTGGACGGCGCTGCACAGTACAGATGACCCAAAACAAACTGCGATAGCAACCCAGGAGTTTTTTAAGACAAAGAATTGGAACATTCTGCAATGTCCCAGTCCATCACCAGAAGAAAGGAAGAAAGAAGCCACAAACAAGCAACAACCGATGTCAGCTTCAGTAAAGCATCACAAAGGAGTACACCAAATGTTTGGTGATGTCCATGGCTTCTAGACTTCAGGTAGTCTTTGCCTGCAAAGGATTCATTATCAATTCTTAAAAATTAACATTTTTAATTGTAAGAAGTGACCAAGCTTTTAAACTATTTTATGCTATATGTCGACTACTTGTACTGCGAAAGGTGTGTTTATACTAAACATATTCTACATAGTGTTGATTGTTATAAGTGTGTTAACATGTAAATGCTGGTAGCAGAGTGTATGTTCCCGATGTAACAGAGCCGGGACCATTTACCAACAGGCACCATCCAGCAAGTGAGCTGGAGCAGAGGTAGATTAGATATCAGATAGGACAGCACTAAAGACCACGTCTCACTAATCGACATCGCTGCTGAGTCACAGTTTTTGTGACGCACCAGTGACCTCATTAGCGATCTCGCTGTGTGTGACACTAAGCAGCGACCTGGCCCCTGCTGTGAAATCGCTCATCGTTACATACTGCTCTGGTTCATTTTTTGGTAGTCGGGCTCCCGCAGGGCAGCACACATCGCTGTGTTTGACACTGTGTGACAGTGTCCCAATGACCGCTGAGATCGTTCTACAGGTCGCTACTGCGACCTCTATCGTTACTGCGTCGTTGGTAAGGTCTGACTGTGTGACATCTCACCAGCGACCTCCCAGCGATCCCTATCAGGTCGTATCGTTGTTGGGATCACTGGTACGTCGTTTAGTGTGATGGTACCCTAAGCTGAGGTAGAAGAGGAGTGACAGGTGGCAAAAGGGTTAGCAGGTTGGGCTTTCCAGTTCTGGATAGGGTTCGAGTAAGATAAGGCCACAGTGTCAGGGCCAGTCAGGAAACCCAAAAGTAGCCTCAAGAGGTCCAGAACCTACGGCTCATCCCGGTGGCCTTAGAGAATCATGCGACTAGAGAGCCATCAGGGCCCAGAAGTGGATGTAGGCATAAGGCAGAGGGCTAATGGAGACACAGACCTGGCAGCTTGATGATGGGGTAAAAGTTAGCTATGGACAGGTGGAGAAAGAGTACCCCACAAACAGTAGAAACAGAACCAAGAAAAGTTCAGGCCATGTCTGTCATAAAGGTGTGAAGAATAAACTTAACAAGGCTGATTGCTAAGTGAACTCTGGTGTTGCATGTGTCAATATTTCGTCTATGATGAGGATCGGCAGCACTGTTATGGACACCAGCCTGAAGAAACCAGTAGGTGTCATGCACCCCACCAAAAGTCACACCCGTACATGGAGTCTCCTTGATGAAGGATGTGCGGCGCCTGTACAGCCCGGCGTTCGTGCCTTCCTTCATATTTATGATAATGTAAATTTGTTCAATTAATTTTGAGCTCCTGAAATGAGAAGTCTTTGTAGTAAAATGGTTGCAATTCCACAGTTTCACAGGATATTTTTCTTCAACCTCTTTAATTAAACCTGAATGTGTTACACTTCAATTGTATCTCAGTTGTTTCATGTTACATAAAAAATAGTTGCATGCCGAGCGAAGATTCATTCACTGTCCAAATATTTCTGGACCTAACTGTATTTCCTTTTTTTCTGTTTTCTTCCTTTGTATCATCCTATTTTCTCGGCCTTCCCGGAGATATTTTCCCTCCTTTGCATTTTGTGGGAATTTGTGTAAATCACCCTCTGTGCTCATATTTTTTTAAAAATAAGACTCATGGGGAGGGGAGTAAATCAAGAAAGAGCATTGATTAACAGAAGCTCTATCAGATTTGTAACGTTTTTGCAAATTGTTCTGCTAAATAAAAAACAGACACTGCAGCAGCAAAAGCTTAGAATATTTTAATGAAGAATAGTTAGAAATTTGTTTATCTTTGCATTTAGAAATTAAATAAACAAAGAAAAAAGGGAAGGTGTACATAACCTTTAGATTTAGGAGTCATCAATGTTAAAAGGGATAAAATAAACCCAAGGTGAAAAAAATATGAACATACACCATGCTGTAACTACACCATGTTCCAAATTATTATGCAAATTGGATTTCAGTATCATAGCGATTTATTTTTTTATTTTTTTTTCAATGAAACTCATTGATGGCATTGTGTCAAAGGGTTCTTTGGATCACTGAAATCAATCTCAGATACCTGTGATAATTAGTTTGCCTGTTGAGCCCAATAAAAGGAAAACTGGATGCTCCACAATATTAAGCAGGCTACAGTTTTCAAGTAACATGGGAAAGAAAAGCATCAAATAGGCAATGCCGTGGACAAGGGATGAAAACATTAGATATTTCACGAAAACTTAAGCGTGATCATCGTACTGTGAAGAGATTTGTGGCTGATCCTGAGCACATACGTGTTCGTGCTGATAAAGGCAGAATGAGGAAGGTTTCTGCCAGGCAAGTCCATCGGATTAAGAGAACAACTGCTAAAAAGCCATTACAAAACAATAAACAGATATTTGAAGCTGCTGGTGCCTCTGGAGTCCCTCAAACCTCAAGATGTAGGATCCTTCAATGGTTTGCTGTGGTGCATAAACCTACTATTCGGCCACCCCTAACCAGTGCTCACAAGCAGAAACAGTTGCAGTAGGCCCAGACATACATGAAGACTAATTTTTAAACAGTCAGGTTTACTGATGAGTGTCGAGCAACCCTGGATGGTCCATATGGATGGAGTAGTGGATGGTTGGTGGATGGCCACCATGTCCCAACAAGGCTGCGACGTCAGCAAGGAGGTGGAGGAGTCATGTTTTGGGTTGGAATCATGGGGAGACATCTGGTAGGCCCCTTTAGGGTTCCTGAAGGTGTAAAAACGACCTCTGCACAGTATATAGAGTTTCTGACTGACAGCTTCCTTTCATGGTACAAAAAGCAGAAACGTGCCTTCAGAAGCAAAATCATCTTCATGCATGACAATACACCCTCTCATGCTGCAAAGAATAACTCTGTGTCATTGGTTGCTATTGGCATAAAAGGAGATAAACTCACGGTGTGGCCACCATCTTCCCCTGACTTCAACCCTATAGAGAACCTTTGGAGTATCATCAAGCAAAAGATCTAGGAGGCAGTTCACATCAAAATAGCAGCTCTGGGAGGCTATTCTAACATTATGCAAAGAAATTCAAGCAGAAACTCTCCAAAAACTCACAAGTTCAAGGATGCAAGAATTGTGAAGGTGATATCAAAGAAGTACCATACTATGAAGAAAAAGACATGGATCGCACATCCCAAAAATTCAATGATCTAAAGCCGCTAGGCAAAAAATTAAATAGAACATGAGGTTCTTTTGTTACCATTCTGATCAGATTGTATTAAGCCCACTGCCACGTCACGGCAAACCTCTTGAGTGGGTCCCTAACCTGACCTTTTTGTGCGGCACCGTGCACAGACCACCGCCACAGCGACAAAGCGCCAGCAAGGCGGGCGACCTGGTGCCTCACAGCACCCATGCTGCAAGGCAAAGCCCCCAAGGCTCCAGGCCACGCCGCCCCACTGACACCACACCACCACAACAGCAGCCACCACACAGCACCAGCACACAGTGAGAGGAGCTGTGCACTCACCTCCCACTGGCTCCCATATGTGAACTGGGAGCAAAAAGAAGGCTGACCCCTCTTGCAGTCTCCTGCTGATTAAAATCACCTGTGCCAAATGGGGAGAGTGCAGATCCAAGCAAAAAAAGAGGAGACTGCAAGAGGGGTCAGCCTTTTTTGCTCCCAGTTTACACATGGGAGCCGGTGGGAGGTGAGTGCGCAGCTTCTCTCACTGTGTGTTGGTGCTGTGCAGTGGCCGCTGTTGTGGTGATGTCGTGACAGTGGGGCAGTGCGGCCTGGAGCCTTGGGGGCTTTGCCTTGCAGCATGGGTGCTGTGAGGCGCCAGGTCGCCTGCCTTGCTGGTGCTTTGTCGCTGTGGCAGTGGTTGGTGCACAGTGCCGCACCATAAAGGCTTTAGATTAGGGACCCACTCAAGAGGTTCGCCGTGCCGTGGCAGTGGGCTTAATACAGTCTGATCAGAATGGTAACTAAGAACCTCATGTTCTATTTAAATTTTTGCCTAGCGGCTTTTAGATCAATGTATTTTTGGGATGTGCGATCCATGTCTTTTTCTCCATGGCTTGTTATATAACAGTCTATCCCCCTCTGTTTTTTGATTGGATCTGCACTCCCCCCATTTGGCACAGGTGTTTTTAATCAGCAGGAGACTGCAAGAGGGGTCAGCCTTTTTTGCTCCCAGTTTACACATGGTAGCCGGTGGGAGGTGAGTGTGCAGCTTCTCTCACTGTGTGTTGGTACTGTGTAGTGGCCACTGTTGTGGTGATGTCGTGACAGTGGGGCAGTGCGGCCTGGAGCCTTGGGGCTTTGCCTTGCAGCATGGGTGCTGTGAGGCGCCAGGTCGCCTGCCTTGCTGGAGCTTTGTCGCTGTGGCAGTGGTTGGTGCACAGTGCCGCACCATAAAGGCTTTAGATTAGGGACCCACTCAAGAGGTTCGCCGTGACGTGGCAGTGGGCTTAATACAGTCTGATCAGAATGGTAACTAAGAACCTCATGTTCTATTTAAATTTTTGCCTAGCGGCTTTTAGATCAATGTATTTTTGGGATGTGCGATCCATGTCTTTTTCTCCATGGCTTGTGATATCAAAGAAGGGTTCCTATGTTAACATGTAACTTGGCCTGTTAGGATGTTTTGGATTTAAATAGCTTTTTATTTCAGTGAATGTGACCTCCTAATGCTGCAAATTCCATAAATGAGCATTTTCAGTTATTTAAAACATATAAAATGTTTAGAAACTGAGCTGTGCCTAATAATTTGGAACAGTGCATTTTGAGTTTTTTTTTAATTGTGAAGATTATACTGTAATCATTGGGAAGTTTCTTCAATGAAATTCGATGTATACTCTAATGGGTGAAGACTTTTATTAGACTAAAGGCTGCTTTACACGCTGCAATATCGGTAGCGATATCGCTAGCGTGGGTACCCGCCCCCATCGGTTGTGCGACACGGGCAAATCGCTGCCCGTGGCGCACAACATTGCCCAGACCCGTCACACTACTTACCTGCCTAGCGACGTCGCTGTGACCGGCGATCCGCCTCCTTTCTAAGGGGGCGGTCCGTGCGGCGTCACAGCGACGTCACTAAGCAGCCGCCTAATAGAAGCGGAGAGGTTTCCTCATTGCGGCCGGCCGCAGGTAAGGAGAGGCTCCTCGTTCCTGCGATGTCACACGGAGCGACGTGTGCTGCCGCAGGAACGACGAACTACATCGTTATGCAGCAGCAACGATATTCGAGAATGGACCCCCATGTCACCGATGAGCGATTTTGCCACGTTTTTGCGACGATGCAAAATCGCTCATAGGTGTCACACGCAACAGCATCACTAATGCGGCCGGATGTGCGTCACAAATTCCGTGACCCCCAACGAGATCTCTTTAGCAATGTCGTAGCGTGTAAAGCGGCCTTAACTGTAATTTGCACCGACCGTTTAGGAAAATCAGAGAAAATATAATTTGCATAATAATTTGGAACATGGTGTAATTAAAAGCATAATGCATATAAATAAACATAGGGGACTTAGTAAACACTGTTTTTGATTAAAAAAAAAGCGTAAAGCCATCCCACCGCGACAAGGTGTACCAATCGGGATGGTACCTCCACTCTCTAATATATCTAATATCATCATGTGTCAACAGACATCAAAATGAATAAGGGCAGAGTGTAGATGGGACTGGACACACAGCCATGGGATGCAATGGATGAAATGCCCGGCTCACTGAGAAGGGGGCCGCACCCTATTTGTACTGAGTACATGAGACTACAAAATAAAACAAAAAAGTGATCCGGAGTATGAGTTCGTGTGCATGCAGCTTGTAAGCTCATGTTCACACTGGCCAAAAGACATAAAAAACCCAAGATGAACATAATCTAATATATAAAGCTCAGTGTATGTGTGTATGTATGTATGTCCGCAAAAGGAATTTGCACCGTCGCATTTACAATCACGAAATTTTGCACAAACGCCCCATATGACCCAGGGAACGTCATAGACTATGTTTTGATGGGAAAAAATAACCCCGCGCTTTACAGTTAAGGGCACTTTACACGCAGCGATATCGATATCGCTAGAGAGCGTACCCGCCCCCGTCGTTTGTGCGTCACGGGCAAATCGATGCCCATGGCACACAACATCGCTTACACCCGTCAAACATACTTACCTGCCTAGTGACGTTGCTGTGGCCGGCAAACCGCCTCCTTTCTAAGGGGGTGGTTTGTTCAGCGTCACAGCAACGTCACTAAGCGGCTGCCCAATAGACGCGGAGGGGCGGAGATGAGCGGGCCAAACATCCTGCCCACCTCCTTCCTTCCTCATTGTGGGCGGCCGCAGGTACGGTGATGTTCCTCGCTCCTGCGGTGTCACACATAGCGATGTGTGCTGCTGCAGGAACGATGAACAACCTGCGTCCTGCAACAGCAACGATAATCGGGAAAGGAACGACGCGTCAACGATCAACGATTAGGTAAGTAATTTTGATTGTTAACTGTCGCTAACGAGGGCGGATGTGCGTCACGAATTCCGTGACCCCAAGACATCTCTTTAGCGATGTCGTTGCATGTAAAGCGGCCTTTAGTCTCCAAAATCCTGCCTCCATTATACTGAATGGAGGTGGGAGCTACTGGCTATTAATAGCAACTGTCAGTTGTTACTATAGGAACAACATAAACTGTTAGTATAAGAAGCTTATGTGTGAGGTAATATGATGTCGGTGGGGAGACGGATAAAAAGAGACAGAAAGAGCCAGAGGCACAGACAGAGACAGATGTGGAAAGAGACAGACAGAGACAGATGAGCAAAGAGACAGCCGGGCAAAGAGACAGCCGGGCAAAGAGACAGACCTGGAAAGAGACAGACCTGGAAAGAGACAGCCCTGGAAAGAGACAGCCCTAGAAAGAGACAGCCGGACAAAGAGACAGCCGGACAAAGAGACAGCCGGACAAAGAGAAAGCCGGACAAAGAGACAGCCAGGGAAAGAGACAGATGGGGAAAGAGACAGACGGGGAAAGAGACAGACGGGGAAAGAGACAGATGGGGAAAGAGACAGCCCTGGAAAGAGACAGCCCTGGAAAGAGACAGCCCTGGAAAAAGACAGACTGGGAAAGAGACAGGCCTGGAAAGAGACCGACGGGGAAAGAGACCGACGGGGAAAGAGACCGATGGGGAAAGAGACAGACGGGGAAAGAGACAGACCTGGAAAGAGACAGACCTGGAAAGAGACAGGCGGGGAAAGAGACAGCCCTGGAAAGAGACAGCCTTGGAAAGAGACTGCCTTGGAAAGAGACAGCCCTGGAAAGAGACAGCTGGGCAAAGAGACAGACGGGCAAAGAGACAGACGGGCAAAGAGACAGCCCTGGAAAGAGACAGCCCTGGAAAGAGATAGCCCTGGAAAGAGACAGACGGGCAAAGAGACAGATGGGGAAAGAGACAGACGGGGAAAGAGACAGACGGGGAAAGAGACAGACTGGGAAAGAGACAGATGGGGAAAGAAACAGACCTGGAAAGAGACAGACAAAGACAGACGGGAAAGAGACAGATGGGGAAAGAGAGAGACAGACACACACATAGAGACAGACACAGAGATAAAGACAGACACAGAGATGGAGACAGATAGACTGATACAAATATAGACAGAGAGATAGAAACAAACAGACAGAGACATAGACACAGACAGACAAGGAAAGAGACAGACAGAGAGACAGACAAACAGCGACTGGGAGAGAGACAGAGAGACAGTTACTAACCCGGGCAACGCCCGGGTACTACAGCTAGTATAAACATAAAAGGAAACCTGTAAGAAGGATCAACTCTTCTAACTAATCTATATGGCATGCAGGTTATAGAAAGTTGAATAAAATGATACCTTATTATCTGTAATATAACTTCTTATTCCAGTGAAATAAACTTTTTTCTTAATATGACAGTTAGGTCCAGAAATATTTGGACAGTGATTGAATCTTTGTGATTTGGGCTCCATATGTCGTTATGGTTTATTTAAAATTATACAACTGAAATGTGTCACGCCCCGGGGCAGCCAGGCTGCTCGGATCCGGCTGGTCCGTGGCTCGAGGGGTACCGGATCCGGGGGCACCGTCGACCAGTTTTAAAAGAAAAATAAACAGAAAAATAAAATAAAAGTCCGACTACGCCACTTGCGGTTTGCGGCCAGGGATGATAGGGCCGCCGCTGGGGATGATGGATGGGGGCAGCGTGGATGGTGAAGCCCTCCGCGAGCAGGGATTTACCCTAGGGGTAGGTGAAGGGTTAACGTGGAGGCACAGTGCAAAGAAGTAGTCCAGACAGAAAGAGCAATTTGATGGTTTTTACTCACTGGATTTACGCCCTGGAGACGTACTGGATTCCAGGTGCGCCAGAGTCCTGATGGCTGTGCCTGCCAGCCTGGTGCCACTCTCCACCTGTGCACTCTGGTGTATGTGGGTCCTCCCTGGCGGGGAGCACTTGGAGGTCCTCCTGGTGTCTGGGTCCTGCCGCAGGCAGCTTGGATTATTTAAGGGAATATGTCCCGGTCCCCTCTTTGCTTGCTGATGCCTCGGACGATAGTGGTGGCAGATGAGTCCTGTAAACCCACCTGCCTGGCAGAGTTAACAGATGGCTCAAAGTCCTTGTCTGTTCTGGGATCTGCAACCCGTGCGTGCAAAGTACTGTGAGCCCTGGATGTCCACCCCACAGGATCCCTCTGTCCTTGGAGCTTGCTCTCTCGATTTCCAGCTACTTTCCTCCTCTAAGTGGCTGTTGTTACTACTCAGGTCTTTGCAGAGTCTTTCATTTTTTCTATGTGTCTCAAGAGTCTGTGGTCTGTCTTGACACCTTTCTTACAATTCCTCTCCTCACTCCTTCCTCTTTCACTTCCTACTGCAAAGTCCTCATAAACACTTCCCAGAGGGAAGAAGAATTGAGAGGGAGTTTAGGGTATAGAAGGGAGAGCCGCCGAGGAATGAGGGCACCAAAAAACTGAGGGTGTACTCCATTGCTAGGTAGAGGAAAGCTGATAAGGGACATTTATTATAACAACCCCCTGTATTATACGAGATATGGTCTAATGTCACTATTGGAGTATCTGTTATCTAGGTTGGGTGAAAATTCTGTTGACATGATTTTTGACATAATATAGCTGCAGAGAACTTCCTAGAATAGCAGAGAAGTAACCTGGAATTATTCGTTTCATATCTTTAAACACCAACCCCAATAAATTGAGAGGAAGTTGAGGGTGTACAAGGGAGAGCCGCCGAGGAATGGGGGCACCAAGTAATTGAGGGTGTACTCCATTGCCAGGTAGGGGTAAGCATTTTAGGGACATTTATCATTGTATACAGTCCCCTATCTATGAGATATGGTTAATGTTTCTATATAAGTGTCTGCTATCTAGGTTAGGATCTTTTCAGTGCACTGAATTTATAAGTGGTAGTGTTTATATATTGTCTATGAGCCCTAAGTGGTAAATATTTTTCACGTGAGACCCTAGTGACCTAACACGTAAAGAGTTAGGGTCAGATAAGGGAGAGCTGCCGAGGAATGGGGGCATCGTTTACATTAGGATGTACTCCATTGACAGGCAGTGATATATTGAATTAGGGTGAGAGGAAAGGGAACTTCTCCCCCCCCTCCCCCTTCTTTTTGCCTCCTAATCTGACGAGGTATCTGTTTTGTCACTTAAGGGCCTCAGTATTTTCAAATTGGGCTCATGGTATCTTCTATGCTACCTTAGGAATTTTTAGTCCACATTTGGTTTATGTTTTTGTTTTGTTTTTTAATGCATATAAATAAAGAAAGTTTTTAATAAGTAGGTAATTTCTGTCACAACACTTGTTAATCTCTTACCTATTACTTATACAAATTCTCTGAATAACTTGATAATTGTTTGTACTTATGGCAGGTTTTCTGTCTGAACCAATTAACACTAATCAGTGGTTGCTAGAGGCAAGCAACGTTTTCTCCGATAAAGCACCCTATAACATAGAAACTACGGTCACCTTGAAAAAGGTATTTAATGACCTATATAGCTGCTATAAAGAAAACCTGAAATCTTTCTGGGAAGTCCAGTCCCTGGAAAATTATATTAAACAAGGTATTATACCCAGGGGACTAAGGATACCATTAGTACCAGCAGAGAGATCTAGGAGCCCGACCTTACTAGAGCAGTGGGAGAAAGAATCGAGAGCCACATCCCTAAAGTTTCTACAGCTACTACTAACAGAAGAGAGGATTACATTGACTAAAACAACTACCAAACTCACTGAACAAATTGCCCTTTCTTTAAAACATAAGAACGACCCTGAGTTTAATAAAAAAGAGGCATTGTTGCAGAATTCAGTAGAACGCTTCCAAAATACATTAAAAGAAAGGAAGCATCAGAAATTTATACGGGATCTAGCTGAGTTTAGGGATAAAACAGCATATGATTTTTTGAAGGAACAAACTAACCCTCCAACAGATATATCATCGTCAGATTTAGAAACATCAGATATAGAAAAGACTAACAATAGAGGTGTACCACAGAGGAGAAAATTTAAACACCATAGAAATCGATGGCAGGGGCACCAGCAAGGCCACCAGTCGGGTATAAATACAACAACGCACACAGGGACATCAGGTTCCTCATCATCCTCCTCCTCTTTTTTAGAGCAGGGGTCCCTCGGTACGACCTAAGACCCAAATTCGTACCAATGGGACCAAGGAGGAGATGAAGAATCAGGTTGTTAATTTATCCTCATACGTACCGACGGAGCTAGACATGACGGTCCTAAGCAAAGGCCTTTCATTTGTCCCTACTGAACAATACGACGCATTTTCATGGACTAAAGATGTGGCTCTATTCGGAAGGAAGCTCAAGTGGAAAAAGTTTTTCCATGATATTGATAAGAGCAAAATGGAAGCTCTAGGGGTAACCCCAGAGGATAGGGAGATTTTTGATGTCCTCTGTGACCTCCAGGAGGAAAACACTAGGCAACCAGGTATAGGCCCGTTCACAACACTTAAAAATAAAAGCACTAGGTCACCACCTAGGGGCGACCTAGATAGTATAGACATCTTCATGAAAGTAGTGAACGAGGACCTTGCACGACTATGTCCATCAAAACAGACTGGTTCTGCCAATCTGACAAAGAATGAAATGGATGCCCTCATTGCATTAACAAAAAATACAAACGTTATAGTGAAACCCTCAGACAAAGGGGGGAATGTTGTCCTCCTGGACCACGATAAGTATCAGGGAATGTGCATGAGTCTATTGGGACAAAAAGACAACTATTGTATTCTAAGAAAAGATCCAACACCAGTCTTTTCTATAACTTTGACTACGATTATCTTAGCGGGCTTTGAACAGAAATTAATATCCAAAAATGAAATGGAATTCATGATCAAGAAGTTTCCAACAACACCCACTTTCTATGCACTCCCGAAAATCCACAAGGGGACGTCCCCCTTGAAGGGACGCCCAATTGTGGCGGGGATAGATTCTTTAACGCAAAATGTGGGTGTATATCTGGATACTGTTCTAAGGCCATTTGTGACATCTCTATCCTCGTATATAAGGGACACCGGTGACCTCTTAAGTAAAATTGATGGAATCACTATGGACGAGGGAACCTTTTTTGCGTCCATAGACGTAGAGTCATTGTATAGCTCAATACCACATGACATAGGGATACAAGCAGTAAAGTACTTCCTTGAAACAAGAGGTACTCACTTTGAGAGACATAATTGTTTTATCTTAGATCTCTTGAGGTATGTCTTAAATCACAACTTTTTCTTATTCGATGGAAAATATTACCACCAACTCAGGGGCACTGCGATGGGGTGCTCATGCGCCCCGTCTTACGCAAACTTGACCCTGGGTTGGTGGGAAGACACTGTTGTCTTCCAAGAACTCATGTCAAAGTGGACTGACCATCTCATGTTCTGGGGTCGGTTCATAGATGATATACTAATTCTATGGACCGGCCCCAGAGACTTGTTTGAGGAGTTTGTTAAAGAGCTTAATAAAAATAAATTGGGTTTATTTTTTACATCAGAGGTCCGAGAGAACGATCTACCCTTTTTGGATGTGGTGTTAAGTAAGGACGGACAGGGACTGATACAAACAAAAGTCCACAGAAAACCTACAGCATCAAATAACTTGCTTCACTGGACAAGTCATCATCCAGCACCTCTGAAAAGAGGAATCCCAAAAGGCCAATATTTAAGACTACGCAGAAATTGCTCCTCAAATGATGTTTTTCATAAACAAGCAAAAGACTTACAGAAAAGATTTTCAGAAAGAGGGTACCCCCTTTTATCCTGACTAAGGCATATAAGGAAGCGGCTGAGAGGGATAGACAAGATTTGTTGATACCTAGGGGAAAAGAAATGTCCGACTCAATGGTACGACTTATTGGCACTTTTGACAACTGCAGTAGGGAAGTTTTATCTATTTTTGAGAAACACTGGGGTATCTTGAGGGCTGACCGTAGTTTAGAAAAATACATTGCACCTAGACCATCAGTGACTTTTAAAAAAGGGAGAGCATTGAAGGATCGATTAATCCACAGTTTTTATCAAGCCCCGAAAGCCACAGGAACATGGCTAGAAAGGAAAGTGACGGGGACGTATAAATGTGGCCATTGCAAATTTTGCAAATGGATCATACAGAGCAAAGAAGTGACAAGTGCAAGCAATGGAAAAACTTACCAGGTACGGGAATTTGCTAATTGCAACTCCGAAGGAGTAATCTACCTAATCACATGTAACTGCCCTAAGAATTATATAGGGAAGACCAAAAGAGAACTACGCAAATGATTAGGTGAACATCTGGGAGATATCCGGAACATCAGGGATACCCCAGTATCTAGACATGTACGTATGGTCCATGGTGGAGATCTGCATAGTATAAACTTTAGAGTAATCGAGCAGGTGTCCCCGTCACCTAGAAAGGGAGATTGGAATAAGATTCTACTTCAAAAAGAATGTAAGTGGATCTACCGGTTCAAATCAGTTTGCCCTGATGGGCTGAATGAACAATTGACCTTCAATTGCTTTTTATGAACAGAGTAGGAGAAAGATGTTTTGCTTTTTGGTATAGCTAGTGTCATTTGGTTCTTTATTTGCCTGCACGGGACGTATCGATCTAAAATTGGTCACCCCGTTCTTTAACAATAAAATAATTTTTTGCCCTGAATGGGCTGTTTTGACCCCAACTATAAGTGTGCATTGTGGGAGTGCCCTGCACATAGTCCAGGATACTTTACATAAGATTGAATGCCCTAAACAATATAATAAAACTAATGGTATTACATGAAAAATCCTTCTAAAGAAATGTGGGCTCGGTATCTGTCTAATGGACATCTCCGGCCAAATATAATAAAACAATTAATTCTGTGTTCCCCTGGCTGGAGTCTACATGCTCTAAAAACGCATAAATTTATTCTGTGGACGTGTAGGAAAAAGGACGCTGCTGCGATTGAATAAGAGCGCAGCAAGGCAATATCATCTAAGTCCCTATTTGGCGTAACTGCGCATGCGTGGCCTTGAGAAACGCCCCATGTAGTCAGCCGATGTAAGGGGAACAGAGCGCAGGCGTGGAATGTGGGATGTACTGTGCGTCGCACGCCTGCGCTCTCAGATGGACCAGAACCCGGTTCAGAGGCGTGGAACGCATTGTGCGTTCCACCAACATTTCCGGGTAGCGAAATACGCTATTCTGTCCTGTATATTATACCCCCGGATCAGGATGTGATCCCTGGACTAGCGCCAGCCCTAAAAACATAAAGGGATGCTCTATATGCATTCTGGAAGCGGATAGTAACCTATAGTTGTAAATAAGCTGCCAACCAATAGAAAGACAGTAAAATGTCATATGACCTTAAGGGGAGGGTTTATCCCTATTTAAACCCCTGCTGCCTGTCTTCCTTGTATTATACCACTTTGATTCTTGAAGGTGACACATCTAAGGTAAGGGCAGCTTCATCTGTGTTGTGTAGTCTCTTGGACTGTGGGTGGGCAACTAACGTGATGCACTAAGATGGGGTGAACTGGCCCGTGATTAGGAGCCAGTTTCTTTTTTGATTATTTCATTGCAAAATAAAAAATCTTGACTTTAACATACTTTCTTATAGGAAGCCATTGTGCTGTTTGACAAAAATCTCCTGATGAACTCCATCCACAATCAGGGCGGAGAGAAACGCGTCGAGATGAGATAGGAATATTTGCTGACATGAAAATGATATGTTTCCAGGGCACTTCCTAGAATGACAGATAAGTGACTTGGAACTAATTACTCCATATCTTGAAACCCTAATCCCAAATAAATTGAGAGGGAGTTTAGGGTATAGAAGGGAGTGCCGCCGAGGAATGGGGGCACCAAAAAACTGAGGGTGTACTCCATTGCTAGGTAGAGGAAAGCTGATAAGGGACATTTATTATAACAACCCCCTGTATTATACGAGATATGGTCTAATGTCACTATTGGAGTATCTGTTATCTAGGTTGGGTGAAAATTCTGTTGACATGATTTTTGACATAATATAGCTGCAGAGCACTTCCTAGAATAGCAGAGAAGTAACCTGGAATTATTCGTTCCATATCTTTAAACACCAACCCCAATAAATTGAGAGGAAGTTGAGGGTGTACAAGGGAGAGCCGCCGAGGAATGGGGGCACCAAGTAATTGAGGGTGTACTCCATTGCCAGGTAGGGGTAAGCATTTTAGGGACATTTATCATTGTATACAGTCCCCTATCTATGAGATATGGTTAATGTTTCTATATAAGTGTCTGCTATCTAGGTTAGGATCTTTTCAGTGCACTGAATTTATAAGTGGTAGTGTTTATATATTGTCTATGAGCCCTAAGTGGTAAATATTTTTCACGTGAGACCCTAGTGACCCAACACGTAAAGAGTGAGGGTCAGATTCTCTTTTCATGATCGATGGATCTTTTTTAATAGAACCTCAATAAATATTTTTAACCTTCTTTGAAGTGCTGGAGATCATACTCTAGTTTCCTTGTCTGTGTTCTGCCTGAGGCCAGGGCAGCTCCGTGCACCAACACCGATCCTGACCTGGACTTTAGGAAGGGTGAGCTGAACTACTTTTTCTATTTTCTGTCATTGTATTTTGGCTTTATTCGTGCTCCCATTCCACAAGTGTGTACAGCTACTTAGTTCACACCAAGAATTATTTACTATGGATCGGTGGAGTTTAAGGAAAAATAAATTTGATCAGATTTTTAATATAACTACTAATAATGATACAGTGATGGAGGGTGACAATATGGATATGAACAATCTTCTTATGAACTTAGAGAAATTGAAAACGAAAGAAATGAAGCTTTGGTGGGATTCCACATCTTTAATAAGTTATAAGGACAAAAGCCTCATTCCAAGAGGATTAAGAATGAATAAAAGACCCACTTTTTCTGAGTATCCAGACACTTTCCTCAATAAGTGGAACTCTATTCTATCTGCCTGTTCAGTGCAACTTATTGAACTAATTATAGAGCATGAACAAAGTGAATTAAATAAAGTTAAAGAAAATATTGAAAAAACTGAAAAGGACTTAGAACATTTTAAAAATGCAAATCAATATAAAGTTTTTTTGGACAAAATGAATAAAAATTTGGACACTTTGGAGAACAAGATAGCTGAAAGAAAAAAATCCAAATTCAGCAGAGATCTCCATGATTTTCAAAATAATAAAGTCTATGACTGGCATAGATCCAGCTCTAGGAATTCTATTTTGAGAAATAATGAGAGACGAAGTTCCAGAGTAAGTTTTTTTGACTCAGATTCTGAGCAAACAGCCAACACATCTACTTTCAGTCTGGGTGCTTCAACGGATGGATCCAATGAAGATACCAATGGCAGTTCACACAATGTGATTTCTCAGCAAAAAAATTTTTTTTCAAAAAACGCACGAGGCGGGCGGGGAGGAAACACAGGCACAAGAAGAAATCCCCCGCGACAGAAGAGGAACTATTATTAGATTGCCCAGTATGGAACCTATCTGGAAAAATCCTTACAGAGACACAAACCAATGTTTTATCCAAGGGTCTTGGATATTGTCCCACCAAAAAATTTAATGTCTTCAATACACTATTAGATGTGAACAAACTTGCTAGGAATTTGACATTGAAGTGTCATTATATAGACTCTGAAAATATGGACCAAGATATTACTGCTCCCATATGTACACCCACTAATAAAATTCCTACTTTTCATGAATTAAATAATATTGTAGCAACTCAGACAATTAGCAGCAGAATCCGATAATACAGAACCACTTTCCATGGATAATTTCAATACTAAAAATGCATATTTTTACCCTCTACAATCAAGACCCTCAGTCCTGGACATTTTTCAGGACAAAATAGAAAATGATCTTATGCAGTTAGATAGAAATTGTCCTCCCTATAAAAATAATCTAAATAAAGATGAAAAAGCAGCATTAAAATGTCTACAGGACAATAAAGATCTGATTATCAGACAGGCTGATAAGGGTGGGGGAGTGGTTGTTTTGGATTCAGGTTTATATTTCAGGGAGAATCTTAAAATCCTACAAGATCAGGATACTTACTTATTGCTTAAAGGAGATCCCACGCCATTCTATAAGAAAAAACTGTTTGAACATTTACAAGAGGGGCTAACAGCAGGTTTTTTCAGTAAAAAGATTTTTGATTATTTACTAGTGGAAACACCGACCATCCCAATTTACCATGCTATGCCCAAAATCCACAAATGTATTTTTCCTCCCCCATTTCGACCGATTATATCAGGTATGGGCTCTTTACATGAACGTTTAGGAGCCTGGGTGGATCATTTACTGCAACCACTTGTTAAACAAATTCCTGGCTATATTAGAGATTCCAAAGCTCTGATTAAAGACATCACAGAGATCAAATGGGAAAATGACTACAGTTGGCTTACCTGCGATATTATTAGCCTGTATCCCTCCATACCGCATCATGTTGCTTTGGAATCCCTAAAATATTTTTTACACAGGTACAGTACATATTCTTCGGAGTTATGCAATTTTTTGATTTCTTCCGTACACTACTTGCTAACACACAACTATTTTTGCTTCAATAATTCATTTTACCTACAGAGAAAAGGAGTCAGTATGGGAGGTAAATTTTCGCCCTCCCTAGCTAACATTGTGGTTGCAGTATTTGAAGAGAATTTTATTTTTCATCCTCAGAACATTTTTCAAGATAAAATAATTTTTTTTGGGCGTTATATTGATGACTGTATCTTTATTTGGAAAGGCACTGTCCTAGAAGCAGAAGCATTTGTTAATCATCTAAATAATAATGTATCCAATCTACAGTTTACATACACTAGTCATAATACCCACATTAATTTTTTGGATATTAATTTTACAGCCAATAAAGGGAAAATAGAGGTAACAACATATAGAAAAAATACTGATGCTAATTCAATTTTAGAGGCTACATCTTGTCATCCTCCCCATGTAGTAAGAAATATTCCAGTAGGAGAGATAATAAGGGCAAAACGAAACTGCTCTGATGCAACACATTTCATTAAAGAGACATATAACATCAAAAATAGACTCCGAAAAAGAAAATATCCTGAGTGGAGTCTGAACAGGGCTATAGCAATAACTGACAAAATAGATAGACCAACTCTTTTACTGGATAAATCCAAGTATACATCTACTACACATAATATTGTTTTCTCCACTGCATATTCTCCACAATACAAATTCATAACCGGTATTATTAATAAATACACACCTTTATTACAGCAAGACAATAAACTGAATCAAATTTTACAAACTCATACAATTAAATGTGTGGCCAAAAAGGCAGTTACACTATCCAATTTACTAGCACCAAGCATGGTAAATGAAATTTCTCCCAAAAGACCTACATGGCTCAATTGTATAGTTTTTTTTAATTGTGGACACAGTATATGTCTCTCTTGTAAATATGTGACCAAATCCAAAACATTTCATTCCTGTGTAACACAAGAGAATTTTTCTATGAAAAGTTACATTAATTGTAACACTGCAGGAGTCATTTACCTGATACAATGTATACAATGTAACATTCAATATGTAGGTTGTACTATTTGTCCACTAAAACAGCGCATCAGAAGGCATTTATCTGATGCCTGTAATCTGCAAGCTGTTAATGTATCAGCAGTATCAAGACATTTCATTAATGTACACAGGGGTGATATTTCTGCCTTTAAATTTCAATGTATTGAAAGAGTTTTCAAATCAGCCAGAGGTGGAGATTATCATAGAACTATACTAAATCGTGAATCTTACTGGATTTTTAAACTAGCTACACGCCAACCCCTAGGTCTTAATGTTCGGCAGGATCTCATTTTGCAATATAACTGAATGTTATTTTTTGTATTGTATTATATATATGTTTCGTTTTTATCTGTACTAAGTTTTGGTATTTTTTATCTTATGTATATCCTTTTTCTTGTCTATCTGTGCACGCACCTATATGCACCTGTTCACTTTACTTGGGTGTTTCATACATGCATTTTTTCAGGTGCCTGCTATAGAGACTTTTCTACTAGCAATTACTGGAAATTGTTTCCAGGTTCCTTTCCATTCCAAGTGAGACTTTTCAGTATATCTGTGTGCACATTAGACATGTAGTTGCAATCCTTGAATAAGGCTCTACTAGCTGAAACATGTTGGATTTCTCTTAATGTGTCCCCCCTCACTGTTTTCATGATCGATGGATCTTTTTTAATAGAACCTCAATAAATATTTTTAACCTTCTTTGAAGTGCTGGAGATCATACTCTAGTTTCCTTGAGGGTCAGATAAGGGAGAGCCGCCGAGGAATGGGGGCATCGTTTACATTAGGATGTACTCCATTGACAGGCAGTGATATATTGAATTAGGGTGAGAGGAAAGGGAACTTCTCCCCCCCCCCCTTCTTTTTGCCTCCTAATCTGACGAGGTATCTGTTTTGTCACTTAAGGGCCTCAGTATTTTCAAATTGGGCTCATGGTATCTTCTATGCTACCTTAGGAATTTTTAGTCCACATTTGGTTTTGTTTTTTAATGCATATAAATAAAGAAAGTTTTTAATAAGTAGGTAATTTCTGTCACAACATCGGTTCTGCTTGAAGGTGAGGGCGCAGAGCTTGCAGCAGTTGATGGACTGGAAGGCAGAGATGCGCAGGATGGTTGCCGTAGTGGGGGCCCGTGAGCAAGGGGCCGCTGCGGCCGTGCCGTGTCGCGACCAGTCCACCCAAACCCCAGAACCGGCCCTGATTGAGTGGGAGACGGACAGCAGCGCCGCAGCCGGGGGTCCGGAGAGAATGCCGCTGATGGAGGAAAAGGTCCCAAGTATGTTGATTCCGCCGCCGCTCCTAACGGCTGTCAGTGGTTCGGGGTTGAATTGCCGATGGAAGGAGAACCCCATGTACCGTTCGGTCCCTGAGTGGGCCGACCCCCTGCGGTGGTAGCCGCCTCAAGGTCAGCGGAGGCCCGCTGCAGTTGTCCCCGTTGGGACCACCAGTGTGTTTGTTTAAAAGTTTGAAAAATGAGAAATTGATTACCGAAGTTCACCTGATTCACATGTGATTTGGAAACCGGCCATTGCCGGCACCGTTGTCCTCGTGGGGACCGCTTGAAAAGTGTTTGCATGAGGAACTGCTCATGGACAAGCCCGTGAACTTGCAGGGCAACCACAAACGTTAAGTGGCTTGTAAATATAAAATATGTTGTGCAGCTACCGTAACCGCCTCCGGAGAGGCAGGTTGGAGGGAGGGCCCGCAGTGGAGCAGGCTGGGGCCCAGCCACCACAGGGACCGGTGGCTACCCTCTGGAGGGGAAGGACAGATCCCGCTCGGGTAACTTGTGCTGGACTGGGGTCAAGGGGTGCTGCCTGGGTTTTAGGGGCAGCATCAGGGCCAGGTTACTTGGGTGGGAGAGAGCGGCAGCCGCAACCGTTTAATGTTACCGTTTGCAACGTTAAAGAACTGAACCTCCCGATGTGGGATGATGCCATAAATTGTAAATATGTTACCGTTTTTCTATTTTCACAGAAAACAAAAAGGAAAATAAAACCGGTGTTGGACGGGCAGCCCGAGGACGGTCTGCGTTTTGCTAAGGGGGAATGTGACGCCCTGGGCAAGCCAGGGGTCACAGGTCACAACACCACACGCACCCCACATTCCCTGCAGGTACATCAAGCTAACCCAAAATCCTTGTTGCCTTCCTCCAGGGGCTGATGTCCACACCAGGGGGTGGGCCAGGCGGTTGACTCCGCCCACCGAGGAGTTCACAGCCCTGGAGGCGGGAGGAACCAGGCAGATAGAGTTTGGACAGGAAGAAGAACAGAGTTGAGTGAGGGAAGTGAAAGTAGAAGGAAGTGGTAGAGGAGCTTAGGAGAGAAGCTGAAGTAAAGTGAAAAGAAACAGTTTGTAAAGCCTGAAGTTGGTCCGGGTGTGTGCCCCGGACAGTGACAGCAAGGTCAGCAGACGGCGGTGATAGTCTGCAGGGGGACTGCTCGGAGGTTGCTGGAAGGACCGCGGACGGGTGGTGACCCGGCGGTACCGGAGCAGTATACGAAGAACAGTCAGCACCAGGGCAGGGGCCTTTCGGATCCCGGCAAGGCTAGGAGTCGCCATAATTTGCCAAATCCATCAGTGAAGGGGACGTCTGTCTCCTAACAACCAAGTCCCGATTGAAGGCAACAGCCCGACCGTGAAGGGGAGACACCGCCACCGCCAGGGCACCAGTTTCCCAGGGCCAGCGCCTGCGGGCAAGAATAGAGCTCCTTCGGCCCAGCTTGAAGCCGAGGAGTGGGTAACCGGTGGGAACCCATCGCTACCAAAAGGACTTTACATAGGTGCAGGGAAGAGACCGTCACCGCTAACTGCAGGGAACATCAGCACCGTGAACCGTCCGAGGGACCCGTCCAACCAGCCGTTTGTTTACCGAGAACTGTGTCGTGTTTACTGGCTGAGTGAGTACCTCCGTGCCGTGCGGCACAGCGCTGTCCCTGCGCCCCTGCACCTCCACAGGCCCCAGACCCGCCTGTCCACCATCCCAATCCCATCACTGGGCCCCGGGAGCACCACAACCCCTACCCACGGAGGGCACATCAACAACTGGCTGCTCCATACCATCACTCCCGGGCTCCCCATACAGAGCAGCGGTGGTGTTAACAAATCACCACAACCGTGGGTGGCGTCACGGACATTAAACTATCCCAAAACACCAATTCCCCTTTTCACTCACGGGCGAGGAGCGCCGCTCGAGTCCCCGGGATCCGGCCCATCGCTCGAGCCACCGAGCAGCGGCATGCCGCAGCAGCCGCGGCAGCCGGACCCGAGCAGTGGGAGACCGCGGCGTCCCCTCCTCCGCCCGCGACAACTGTATATCTGAAGTCACAGAGAACGATCATAGAACATGACAGTGTGCTGCAACTTCAGGCAGTGACTGAGCTGCACAATCAGCGGTGACGTCACTCGATTTGCGGTCACAGCTGGAGGTTCCCACGGTCCTCGACCTGTTACCACAGGTAACTTGACCTCAGGTGACCTCAGTAACGTCAGTGACCGGCATCTCCTGGCAGAAAACCGTGGTTTTTTTTGCCAAGAGATATAGATTTGGTGCTGAAATTTTTACGCCATATTCCTGCACCCAATCTACAGCTCCTGGTAAAAAAATGCATCACTATCACATGCGGTATTGATGCATTTTTTGCAAGGTGGTGTAGATTGGGGGCTTGAATATGGTGTAAATATTTCATCACTAAATCTCCATTTCTTGGCCCAGAAATGCAAAAAAAAAGTTTTGATGCCATTTCGGTGCAGTTTTCTGCCAGGAGGTTCACATTTGGTGCTGAAATGTCTGCACCAGATTTTGAGCACCAAATTTGCACCTCCTGGCAGAAAAAAAAGGTTGTGTTTTTTTTTTCATTTTTGGGCAAAGAAATGCAAATTTGGTGATGACATTTTTACACCATATTCATGCATCCATCTACACCTCCTGGCAAAATTGGAAGTGTCAGATACGATGTCACTCAAGCGGGCTTTACACACTGCGACATCGCTAGCTGATGCTAGCGATGGCGAGCGTGATAGCACCCGCCCCTATCGTTATGCCGATATGTGAAGATAGCTGCGAACATTATCGCTACGGCAGCATCACACGTACTTACCTGCTCGGCGACGTCGCTGTGACCGGCGAACCGCCTCCTTTCTAAGGGGGCGGTTCGCTCAGCGTCACAGTGATGTCACAAAGCGGCCGCCCAATCAAAGTGGAGGGGCGGAGATGAGCGGGACGAACATCCCGCCCACCTTCTTCCTTCCTCATTGCTGGCGTGTGGCAGGTAAGGAAAGGTTCCTCGTTCCTGCGGCGTCACACGTGGCGATGTGTGCTGCCGCAGGGACGAGGATCAACTTCGCCCAAGCGACAGCAGCGATAATTGGGAGTGGACCCCATGTCAATGAGGAGCGATTTTGGACGTTTTTGCAACGATCCAAAATCGCTCCTAGGAGTCACACACAACGAGATCGCTACAGCGGCCGGATGTGCGTCACAAAATCCGTGACCCCAATGAGATCGCTGTAGCGAAATCATAGCGTGTAAAGCCACCCTCAGGCTTCTGACTGCAACCAATCACAGACACTGGTGGAAGGGGAAAAAAGTGCACATGCAATGAAGGCTAATACGCAGCCCCGGAAGTGAATGAGGGGCCTGGAAGCAGAGTACAGCCGCAATTTGGCCTTGGTAAGTATTGCGCTCCTGCTCCTATCCCCCTATCCCTTCTACCACCATTTTTAATCGCTGGATTCTGGTCCCCATAGACTTATATACTAATATGGGGACTGGCATCTGTTCCGAAATGGGATTTTAGAAACAAGATAACAGGGACCCACTGGTCCCAGTTATCTGCGAGTCTGCCCATCATTAATCTGGAGGAAGTGAGAGCAGCCACAACTCTAACTTCCTCTGGATGTCTGATTACGTCAATAGCAGAGGATAATGAAGCCGACGCTAACTTACCACAGGGATCCCTGGAAGAGGCAGTGCTGGCATTGCTGTAGTGGTGTCGGCACTGGAAGTGATTATACGTGTTGTTATTTTATTGTGGGTAAACATAGGGATGCAGAAGGGGTTGTCTGACTAGTGGACAGGTTAAGATGGCGTTATTGAAAAATATGCTAGTCGCTTCCGCAAATTGGGAACGTAACTTGCTCCATATAGCTGCCCTTACATTGCATGAATTACATTCTGGACTTTAAAACAGACCAGAATACCGGATGCTTCAATTTTTTTCCATGCACAAAACTGACCATGTGCACTGGCACTCCTGCTAAAAAAAGGGATAGTGTGCACTTTGTGGCACAAACAGATCAATTGGGGCTTATTCACATGAGCACATAATGGGTCTGAGAGTACACAGTTCGTTTATAGCTAGTGTACCAGCGCACATGGCCGATTTTACAAACGGACCAATAGTCTGCAAGGAAAAAAAATTGCAGCACTAATCTAGTTCATTTTACAAATCAGAATAATATAGCTTTATTCAGATGTCCATTTAAAAAAAATGTAAAGAAAATCACCAATCACTGCTTAGGATCAGATTTTCATCAGTAATTTGTAGTAAAAAAATATATCACAAATCTTCTCCTACTCACTGCAGTGTTAAAAGATGACAGCACACTACCAGTATGAAATAGGTCGTGAAGGGGTTAATGGGGCATGCCCAGTGGCACTATCGCGGGACTGAGCACAGTTCAAATTGCGAGCGCCGGTGATCGTATTGCGCAGGCGCGAGATAATGGGCGGTACTTGAATGATGCTGGTGATAATATCTCGCGCCTGCGCAATACGATCACCCTCGTGGCCAGAAAACCTCATTAGCATACCAAAAGGTAAGATTTTATAAAGTGTTTATTTAGGTCTGAAAGGAAGATGAACCTTTCTAGAATGCAGCCCAGGAGCTGCAGAAGGGGATTCTTTTAGTTTAATAGCGAAATTTCAGGTGACAGGTTCCCTTTAATTATAAAAATTACGGCTATAACTTGTATGTGAATAACAGACGTCTGAATGAGGCTTTAGGATAAATTCAGAAGAATATATTTTTAGACCCTTTATTGTCCATGTACAGATAGCACAAGGACCCTATGTGCTAGTTTATAGCGGCTAGAGAAAAGAAGCAGCAAAAATGCACAGTACAACAGCATCTTTATATGCAAAGTGGGCAGGAGCTTTCATGAGTTCACATCCACTTTGCTTGGATTGTTACGCCATGTTTACACGTAGCATTGCACTTTGTGAATGTGTTTAAAGGGAATCTGTCACCAGATTTGGCGACTATAACCTGCGGCCACTGCCAATGGGTTCTTATATACAGCATTCCAGAATACTGTACATAAGAGCCCAGGTCGCTGTGTAAAACATAAAAATCACTTTATAATACTCACCTGAGGGTTGGTGTGGTGCAGACTGGTCGGATGGGTGTCTACGTTCTTCGGGTCCAGCGCCTCCTCTTTCGGCCATCTTTGTCCTCCTTCTTCTGAGGCCTGGGTGCATGACGCATCCTACGTCATCCACACTAGCCGGTATTGAGGTCCTGCGCAGGTGCACTTTGATCTGCCCTGAGCAAGGTAGATCAAAGTATTGTATCTATTTAAGCCTCTATCTGTCTGTCTCCCTATCCATCTATCTATCTACAGTCATATGAAAAAGTTTGGGCACCCCTATTAATGTTAACCTTTTTTCTTTATAACAATTTGGGTTTTTGCAACAGCTATTTCAGTTTCATATATCTAATCACTGATGGACTGAGTAATATTTCTGGATTGAAATGAGGTTTATTGTACTAACAGAAAATGTGCAATCCGCATTTAAACAAAATTTGACCGGTGCAAAAGTATGGGCACCTCAACATAATAGTGACATTATTATTTTGTAGATCCTCCTTTTGCAAAAATAACAGCCTCTAGTCGCTTCCTGTAGCTTTTAATGAGTTCCTGGATCCTGGATGAAGGTATATTTGACCATTCCTGTTTACAAAACAATTCCAGTTCAGTTAAGTTTGATGGTCGACGAGCATGGACAGCACGCTTCAAATCATCCCACAGATTTTCAATGATATTCAGGTCTGGGGACTGGGATGGCCATTCCAGAACATTGTAATTGTTCCTCTGCATGAATGCCTGAGTAGATTTGGAGCTGTGTTTTGGATCATTGTCTTGCTGAAATATCCATCCCCTGCGTAACTTCAACTTCGTCACTGATTCTTGCACATTATTGTCAAGAATCTGCTGATACTGAGTTGAATCCATGCAACCCTCAACTTTAACAAGATTCCCAGTGCCGGCATTGGCCACACAGCCCGAAAGCATGATGGAACCGCCACCAAATTTTACTGTGGGTAGCAAGTGCTTTTCTTGGAATGTCATTTTTTTTTTTACTCCATGCATAACGCCTTTTTGTATGACCAAACAACTCAATCTTTGTTTCATCAGTCCACAGGACCTTCTTCCAAAATATAACTGGCTTGTCCAAATGTGCTTTTGCATACCTCAGGAGACTCTGTTTGTGCCGTGCTTGCAGAAATGGCTTCTTTCGCATCACTCTCCCATACAGCTTCTCCATGTGCAACGTGCGCTGTATTGTTGACCGATGCACATTGACACCATCTGCAGCAAGATGATGCTGCAGGTCTTTGGAGATGGTCTGTGGATTGTCCTTGACTGTTCTCACCATTCTTCTTCTCTGCCTTTCTGATATTTTTCTTGGCCTACCACTTCTGGGCTTAACTAGAACTGATCCTGTGTTCTTCCATTTCCTTACTATGTTCCTCACAGTGGAAACTGACAGTTTAAATCTCTGAGACAACTTTTTGTATCCTTCCCCTGAACAACTATGTTGAATAATCTTTGTTTTCAGATCATTTGAGAGTTGTTTTGAGGAGCCCATGATGCCACTCTTCATAGGAGATTCAAATAGGAGAACAACTTGCAAGTGGCCACCTTAAATACCTTTTCTCATGATTGGATACACCTGCCTATGAAGTTCAAAGCTCAATGAGGTTACAAAACCAATTTAGTGCTTTAGTAAGTCAGTAAAAAGTAGTTAGGAGTGTTCAAATCAAGAAATTGATAAGGGTGCCCATACTATTGCACCGGTCAAATTTTGTTTAAATGCGGATTGCACATTTTCAGTTAGTAGAATAAACCTCATTTCAATCCAGAAATATTACTCAGTCCATCAGTTATTAGATATATGAAACTGAAATAGCTGTTGCAAAAACCCAAATTGTTATAAAGAAAAAAGGTTAACATTAATAGGGGTGCCCAAACTTTTTCATATGACTGTATCTATTTATCCATCTATCTATCCCCTCTATCTATATCTATCCATCTAGATGCTTCTGTATTTTGTGGTCCACAAAAAACGGAAGGCACACGGATGACACACGGATGCATCCGTGAAAAAACAGGACCTTTTTTTGTGGACTGCAAAAACGGGACAGTCGTGTGAATGTAGCCTAAGTCTCTTTAGAAGTTTTTCTGGGCTCTTTTGTTACCATTCGTATTATCCATCTCTTTGATTTGTCAGCAATTTTACACCTGCGGCCACGTCCAGGGAGGTTGGCTACAGTCCCATGGATTTTAAATTTCTGAATAATAGGTGCAACTGTAGTCACAGGAACATCAAGATGTTTGGAGATGGTCTTATAACCTTTACCTTTAACGTGCTTGTATCTAATTGTCTTTCTAATCTCCTGAGACAACTCTTTCCTTCACTTCCTCTGATCCATGTTGAGTGTGGTACACACCATGTCACCAAACAGCACAATGAGTATCTATAGCGCTATATACAGGTCCACTGACTGATTACAAGATTGTAGACACCTGTGATAGTAATTAGTGGACACAAATTGATTTAACATATCCTTTTTGTCACATTATATTCAGGGGTACCATCATTTCTGTCCAGGCCTGTTTCATGAGTCTTATTTTTTTAAAAATTCTGTGGAAGCATGGTTAAAAAGCAATGTCTGACTTTCATTTGTTCATTTTCATAGATTTTTTAATTTATTATTACTTTTGTCAGATTCAAGTTATTTCTGTGACCATTGTGGTTTTTCTGTCATTAAACGAGGGGTACCAACAATTACACATGTGTATATGGAAACAGCCATTAAACATACAATAACAGCCTATACAAAAAATAGCCAAAAGATAAATATACCATAAAAATATAGTTTATTAATAAATTAATTCAAAAGTACAGCAAGATAAGAAAGTAGTGAAAAAAGTGTAAAAGAAAACTACATCACAAAAAGTGGCACAGCAGAGGAGACTGACAAATCCAGAAGAGAATCTTTCAATATAAAGTATTAACATTTGTCAAAAGATACACCAATTCAAAATAGATATGCAGAAACATAATAAATGTAAATTTATGTCTCTCCTGTGTGACCTAACATGATCATCTGTGACTATTGGACCTGAAATGTCAAATGACTGATATATTTAGGAATGGTGTATGATACTTTGACCCTGCCTGACTGAGATAGCTGAATATATATTTATTAGTCATTAGGTGTCAGTGATAAGTTGCCAGTGATCAGGTGTCAGTGATCAGGTGTCAGTGATCAGTTGTCAGTGATCAATTGTCAGTGATAAGTTGTCAGTGATCAGGTGTCAGTGATCAAGCAGAGTATTTCTGATGTTTGACACTGATATATTATTATTATTTATTATTATAGCGCCATTTATTCCATGACGCTTTACAAGTGAAAGAGGGTATACATACAACAATCATTAACAGTACAAAACAGACTGGTACAGGAGGAGAGAGGACCCTAGCCGCGAGGGCTCACAGTCTACAGGGAATGGGTGATGGTACAATAGTTGAGCACAGAGCTGGTTGCGCAGTGGTGTACTGGACTGAGGGCTATTGTAGGTTGTAGGCTTGTTGGAAGAGGTGGGTCTTGAGGTTCCTCTTGAAGCTTTCCACGGTAGGGGAGAGTCTGATATGCTGAGGTAGAGCGTTCCAGAGTATGGGGGAGGCACGGGAGAAAGCTTGTACGCGATTGTGGGAAGAGGAGATAAGAGAGGAGTAGAGAAGGAGATCTTGTGAGGATCTGAAGTTGCGTGCAGGTAGGTACCAGGAGACTAGGTCACAGATATAGGGAGGAGACAGGTTGTGGATGGCTTTGTATGTCATGGTTAATGTTTTGCACTGGAGTCGTTGGGTGATGGGAAGCCAGTGAATGGATTGGCAGAGTGGCGAGGCTGGGGAATAGTGAGGGGAGAGGTGGATTAAGCGGGCCGCAGAGTTTAGGATAGATTGGAGGGTTGCAAGAGTGTTGGAAGGGAGGCCAAAGAGCAGGAGGTTGCAGTAGTTGAGGTGGGAGATGATGAGGGCATGCACTAATGTTTTTGCTGATTCTTGGTTAAGGAAAGCACGGATCCGGGAGATATTTTTGAGTTGTAGTCTGCATGAGGTGAACAGGGCTCGGATGTGTGGCATGAAGGATAGAGCAGAGTCGAGGGTCACTCCAAGGCAATGAGCTTGTGAGACTGGGGAGAGTGAACAACCATCAAGTTTGATGGAAAGGCTTGTTGTAGGAGATGAGTGAGGAGGAAAGACAATGAATTCTGTTTTGTCCATGTTAAGTTTTAGGAATCGCGCAGAGAAGAAGGATGAAATAGCAGACAGACATTGTGGAATTTTGGTTAGTAGAGAGGTAATGTCAGGTCAAGAGAGGTAGATCTGTGTGTCATCGGCATAGAGATGATACTGAAAGCCGTGGGGCGCTATGAGCTGTCCCAGGCCGAAAGTGTAGATGGAGAACAGCAGGGGTCCAAGAACTGAGCCTTAGGGAACACCGACAGATAGGGGGCGAGATGAGGAAGTGGTGTGAGAATGGGAGACTCTGAAAGTTCGGTCGGTTAGGTATGAGGAGATCCAAGATAGGGCCAAGTCTGTGATGCCCAAAGATGAGAGAATCTGTAGTAGGAGGGAATGGTCTACTGTGTCGAAGGCAGAGGACAGGTGCAGGACGAGGAGGAGAGAGTAGGTTGCTTGGCTTTGGCGGTTAGTAGATCATTGGTGACTTTGGTTAGGGCAGTTTCAGTAGAGCGATGCGGTCGGAAGCCAGATTGTAGCTGGTCAAAGAGAGAGCAGGAGGAGAGGTATGAGGACAGTTCAAGATGGACATGCTGTACCAGTAGTTTTGAGGCATAGGGAAGAAGGGATATGGGGCGATAGTTTGACACAGAGGATGGGTCAAGGTAGGGCTTTTTGAGGATGGGTGTAATGGAGGTATGTTTAAAGCATGAGGGGAATACACCACTTGTTAGTGATAGGTTGAAGAGATGGGTTAGGGTTGGGATGAGGACTGCGGTGATGTTGGGGATGAGTTGCGATGGGAGAAGGTCCAGTGCACAGGTGGTTAGATGTGATCTTGAGAGTAGAGTGGAAAGATTGTTTTGTCTCATGGTGGAGAAGCTGAATTTGGAGGAAGAGGGCTGAGTAGCTATGATGAGGGGTCGTGGTGATTGTGGGCCGAAGCTTGCTCTGATGTTGTCAATCTTCTGCTTGAAGAAAGAGGCAAAGTCTTCAGCTGAGATGAGAGGAGAGGGAGGTGGTGCTGGGGGACGGAGGAGAGAATTGAAAGTGTTGAATAGCTGTTTAGGGTTGTGAGAGAGAGAGAGGATATGAGGGATGAGAAGTAGGTTTGTTTTGCAGCAGTGAGTGTGGACTTGAAAGTGGTGAGGGACTCTTTATATGCAATGAAGTGCTCAGTGGAATGAGACTTCTTCCATCTGCACTTAGCAATTCTGGAAGCCCGTCTCAGTTCTTTAGTCTGCCTCGTGTGCCAGGGTTGCCTGTTGATTGTGCGGGTTTTGGTGTGTGTGAGGGGGGCAGCTGATTCGAGAGCTGCAGAGATTGTAGTGTTGTATAAAGTTGCAGCAGCATCTGCATCGTGTAATGCAATCTCTGTGAGAGGGAGAAGGGACTGAGAAAGTGCATGTAAATCAAGGTGTTTTATATTTCTGCGAGGGTGTGAAAGTTTGTGGAGGGGGGGTTGCGTACTTGGAGAAGAGAGGGAAGAGAATGTGAGTAGGTTGTGGTCAGACAGGGGGAGAGGTGAGTTAGAGAGGTTAGGGAACAGAGGCGAGTGAAGATGAGGTCCAGCGTGTGGCCATCTTTGTGAGTAGCTGCAGAAGACCATTGGGTGAGGCCGAAGGAGGAAGCGAGTGTTAGAAGTTTGGAGACAGATGAGTGGGAAGTGTCAATGGGGATATTGAATCACCCATGATGATGGTGGGGATGTCGGTGGAAAGGAAGTGTAGTAGCCAGGTGGTGAAATTATCAAAAAAGGCAGTGGCTGGCCCTGGAGGGCGGTAAAGGACAGACAGTTGAAGGTTGGAGGGGCCGTAGATACGTACGGAGTGCACCTCAAAAGAGGGAAGAGTAACAGAGGGTGGTAGTGGAATTGGTGTAAAGGAGCATTGGTCGGACAGGAGCAAACCAACTCCTCCACCATGCTTGTTGCTGGGGCGGGGGGTGTGAGAGAGTTGGAGACCGCCATAAGAAAGTGCAGCAGGAGAGGCTGTGTCAGAGGGGGTGAGTCAGGTTTCTGTGATGCCGAGGAAGGAGAGTTTATTAGTGATGAAAAGATCATGAATGTACGAAAGTTTATTACAGACAGAGCGAGCGTTCCATAGAGCTCCTGTTAGTGGGACTGGGGGAGCGGGGGCTGGGTGGATGGGTATAAGGTTAGAGAGGTTGCGGAAATTTGTGATAGGTTGCGGATGAGGGTTTGAAGTGACAATAGGGATGTCGTGAGGAGGACCAGGATTAGGAGAGATATCCCCAGCAGTGAGGAGAAGCAGTGAGAGTGTTAGTAGGTGAGACCAGGAGAGGCCATGAGGTGGCCGTGTGTGTCTGGAGACACTGGGTGTAATGTGGAGGAAAATATCTGAGGGGAAGGTGAGATGGGTGGGGAGGATGGTGGGAGAAATTAATAGTTCATTACTGGGTTTAGGGATTAGAGTGGGCAGTAGAAAGTGAAGTATTATAGGGGTGAAAGTGAAGGTAAACACAAACATTGTTTACTGTGACTATGTATCCAGTTACCTTCCGGTAAGTGTCCTAAAATGGACACTGTACATGTGACGCCCCTGGACTATCAGGTCATCACAGAGTATTGCGCAATCTGCCCTCCAGTGCAATATCCACCTCCTCCTTAGTTATGGGTCCCTAACTACATGGTGTTGCCTACATCAGCTACTTAAATCCTAGGTACACTCTGCACCACACCCACCAAGCACACCAGTGGACGGCCTGAGTGGAATAGGGTCGCCCACTTGGAGTGTTGGTTAGGGGAGGTCAGGAGTGTCAGGAGTAGACAGTTGTGTGTTGGAAGTGAGAGAGGAGGTCAGGAGCAGGGCTCCTAGGAAGCTATCTAGGTGGCAGATGGTGGTCTGGGCTTGGGAGCTGGAACCCCGGTTGCAGGGGATCATGGCAAGGGGCAGGGAACTGTCGAGGAGGACAGCCGGCGGCCGTGCACCATCACCGGGCTGGGACTGGGGCACGACGGGGTACATGGACCCTAGGTCAGGGAGTAGCTTCAGGCAACCTGACAATTTACTCGATGAGAATGGAGCCTTCAAGATCCGCTCTCCACCCGCTCCAAAATCGGGGTACTAGCGCAATGAGGGGGATAGGACTTTCCACTAAAACGGTCCAGAAAATCCCAAGCGTGAACCCTCTCACGCTCCCACACTTAGCCATAGTGGGAGTGGGACCCGGCAAGTTCCATACTACCAGGAGCAACAGAGAAGTAAACTTAGTGCCAGGAGGCAAGTCACGGATCACCAGGCAGCACCATTGGGGACGGGACCCGAACTAGCTCCCTTCACCATGGCAGCGGTGTCCAGAACTTTGGTTTATCCAGTTGTTGGTGTCAGCTTAATGGACTGTGTGAGTATGCAAGTGACCACTTCACTCCCCACGGCACTCACCGAACACCATCACTGTGTCCCGGGGCATTTCCCCTACCCATGGAGGGTTCTAACACCTGGCTGCCCCATTCCATAAACCCTGGGTACTCCCAATTGCAGCGGTGGTACTCCACATTACCACGGGTGGCGTTACAAACTCTAACACAATCCCCTGTAAATCCCCCCTTCATTTGAGTGGCCGCATGACCCCCGGGCCGGACATCCCTCGAGCCACCGTGGATCCGGATCCGAGCAGCCTGACTGCTGACACGGTGGTGGCACATACAGAGACCTCTCTGTCCTGAGGTCAGTGCTGATACTGGCCATATTCTAAGGTCTGATTAGTCTGTTTTAGGTAGCAATTTTACAAGGTTTTATTTTTTTTGCATATGAGAAAATCACTGACACTTGATCCAGTCTGAATGAGACCGTATTTTCCCCAGTGACACCACGTGCACGGCTCTGAGCGCTGTGTTGTTCGAGCTGATATAAATAAAGCTGCGCTGTAGTAAAATAGCTGCAGCGCTGAGTATCACCGCAAGATGGCGCCAGTTCGCAGTGTCGCTCTATTTCTGTGTCACATGTACACAAACCCATGCACACTGGTATGAGCCGCACAATTTCTTCCCAGCAGTCCTTCCTCTCCTCCATTTTCTTGTAGCTTATTTGTACAGCGAGTAACAGTGTGTTCTACAACAAAATGGCTATGAAAGCATAGACAAACACCCTGACCTCTCCGCCGTGCTCTAGTGACGGCTCAGTAACAGGTACACAGTCAGCTGGATGAGCCGTGTCTGCTGCCGGAAAGGACTGCACTATGGCGGGGGCGTCTGCCCGGAGCCGGGGCTGGTCCTCACTCTGCAGCCTCTACCTCCGTGTTCATTCGGTACCGCCGAGCTGTGGCCGGGCCTGTCATGGTGAGTATGTGAGGAGGGCAGAGATGGCTGCAGCCGGGTGTGTGCACTAGCTGTGGCCCCATACACCTGCACTGACACCATTCTTTGTATGTGCTGCCCCATCCCCAGCGCAGAGCAATGTGTCCGGTGACAACTTCTCCAGAAGTCACAACAGCAAAAGCTAAAATTCCCATACAGACTATGTAATCTGCTGTGCTGCAACCCACGCGTTTGGGAAGAGTCCTGACTGTGGCCCTCTCTCTGTGGCCCTCTCCTGAAACGCGTGGACTACTGCACAGCAGATTACATTGTCTGTATGGAAGTTTTGGCTTTTAAGATTTTTCAATAAAATGAAGTTGTGACTTAAGGAGAAGTTATCACCGGACACTTTTATTGATCTGTGTTCCTTTGCTTGAAGCCTGGACCTGGGCGGCTCCATGCGGATCTTCTGGTGCAGGTGTTACAAGGATCGGATTCCTCTCTTCCCTTCCCTCTGTTTGGTCTACATGAACAGTGCTGCCCCCTCCAGATATCGCGCCCCACTGTGCAGCCCCTAGTAAAGCGGGGTATGGGCGCTCCAGATAGTGACACATAGTATAAAACATTTACTGGTTAAAGGTTGATTCCCATCCGTTATACTTAGTGGTCCGCCACCAACATCTGATAGATGCGGTCCCAGCTTTGACACCTGTCTTGTTGATGGTGACTTATATTGTGCCTAAGGGGCTGGCGGGTCATCGTGCGGTGCCCTTCCCCAGGGGCTGGCGGGTCATCGTGCGGTGCCCTTCCCCGGGGGCTGGCGGGTCATCGTGCGGTGCCCTTCCCCGGGGGCTGGCGGGTCATCGTGCGGTGCCCTTCCCCGGGGGCTGGCGGGTCAGCAGTGGCGTTTGATTTGCCATAAATATTACTTCAGCAGGAAGTGCAGTAGGACTGGTGGTGAGGTGCACAGAGGGGCACCCCACTTATCTGGTGCTCGTAATTTACAAGGGGGCATGCGCCTTTTCATGAATCAGAAGTGTTTGACTCCAGCACATCTCAAGAAGACCGGCGTGAGCAATGCTGGTCTCGATGTATGAAGCCCAATGTATGGAGTTGGAGCAGCACAGCTCGGTACAGTGTAATGGCCATACTGTTACTGAAACGCAGCTTCCATTGACCTCAGTAGGTGCTGAGCTGCAGTACGCGGCATGGCCACTAGTGTATGGCTCTGTGCTGGTCCAGCTCTAAACATTGCGTATATATGGGATTTCCGTGTGGCCGATAACAGGTGATTGTGGAGGTTCCGTGTTGGACTCCCTCCAATCTGATATTGATGAGCAATTCAATTTGTAGGACCCTTGTCCTGCGGCTGTGTCATTAGTCCATGGCTGCTGGACGGGAGCCGTCTGACCAGCTCATATCTCTGCTATCAGCGACATCTCTTCTGATTTGTAGTCCCAGAATTACGTTGCTTTATTTTTTGATCTTACATGTGTTTTTTACTTTTTATGTTGTAAAACACAGTTATTCTTTTATTTTGTGTTTTTTTTTTTTAATATATCTCCAAAGACCCTCCTCAAATGTTGATGTTAGTGATGGGCAGAGATAATCTGGGGCTGTCAAGGTATGGCAACTCTGTCCTACCATGGGCATCCAGGGACCACGTCATTGCTGCGTCCATGAATAATAACATTGCCATGGTCTTTATTCTGAACGTGGTTCTTAGGCCATGTGCCCACGGGAGCTTTTTGCTGCGGAGTTTGCCGCGGAAAACCTGCGGATTTTTCTGGATTTTCCAGATAAATCCGCAGGTTTCTAGCATGTACAGGCACTCCCCATGTTACATGGGGAGTGTCTGTGTCCACGCTGCGGAATCTCCTGCGCAGATCCCTCAGCCGCACCTAACTGCATGTCAATTATTCATGCGTATTTACTTGCGGAGATCCTGGCCCTCCGCTATGGAGATAGAGGCCGAGAAGTCCGCAGGTAAATCGCGTGAATCTCCGCATGTTTCCCGCAGCTATTCCGCTGGAAACTCGCAGCTAAAAATAGCTGCGGCTGCCGGTGGGCAGCTGTGGGAAACATGCGGATGTACCTGCAAATATATCCGCAGGTACGAGCGTCCCGTGGGCACATGGCCTTAGTCTCCAAAATAGAAGTGGACAGACCTGCTCGATCCCCTCTGTGGCCCGCTCTGACTATTGCCCACCATCCAGCTGATCTACACCTGCGTATTAAAGGAGCTATGAAGCAGTGATGTCAGAAGACAGAACACAGTGCACGGTCATCAAGGAGTTAATCCAGTCTTGAAATCCAGGAAATCCAGAATGGAACAAAAATAGATCCGAGGTCGGATTATAAGGAACTGACCTATAAGGCACTGACCGGAGGATCTGCTCAGCTAGCTGAATGAATGCGCACAATTGTCTCAAAGATGTGGATAATAGGCAGGGGGGAAGGGTGCAGGGTTGTATCTTTTTGGGTGGTTAAGTCTTGAGATGTGTGTTTTATATATCGTTCACCTTGGATAACCTTTTCTTATGTAATGGGTACTCCAGCAATGAGCTGCTCATGGGCCGCAGTGCGAGGACCTCCGGTGTCGTGCTATTACCCTCTAGGAAAATAAAACATTATACTGAAATCGTCCTGAAGCCTCGCTCACACTTGTGTCTAACAAATCACTCCGAGTTTCATCCAGAAAAGTTGGACAAGTGAAATCCATTTGGTGTTCTGTATATTATTCCCGTGCTATGTTAGGCCTTCTTCACACGTCAGTGATTCCGGTACGTGTGACATCTGTTTTCATACAGAGACATGGACATACGCAGACCCATTAAAATCAATGGGTCTGAGCACACATTCCTGTTTTCTCACGGACATGTGTGCGGGTGGAGCATATGTGTGTCCGTGTGCTCCACGTGGCGACATGTCCGTTTATCTCCGGCAGCACGAATGTAACACTGACCACACAGTGATGTAATCCATGTAACATCAGTGTTACACGCACTGGAGAAAACACGTGTCTTTGAAATAAAATAATTTTCTATACTCACCGGTGTCCGGTGCTGCGGTGTCCGGGGCTGCGGTCCCTTGCTTCCAGGCCTGCTCATTATGCTCATGCATATTCACTGCACTGTGGACCTAGAAGCAGCAGCAGCGCCAAGGACAGGTGAGTATAGAAGTTCCTGCTGTCCGTGTGCTATTCTTCTTCTTTTTTTTTTTTTTTAAACTGGATTTCACTTGTCTGTATTAAACACAAGCGGGAGCAAGGCTTAAGGTTGTGGCTACTCTACGACTTTAGCTACAACACAGCTCACGTGGCAAAAGATCACTGTGTTGCTACATCACAGGCCCATGAGTTATTGCTAGCAGAAAATATCCCCCTTTTTCTTACTTTTTGCAGCGTGTGTAGTCGAGGTACCATGCAGGTCTTATGCCGGCGTCACACGGTACGATATGTCGTCGGGGTCACGTCGTTAGTGACGCACATCCGGCATCGTCAGATATATCGTACCGTGTGACACCTCCGAACGACTGTGAACGAGCAAAAATACTCACCTTATCGTTGCTCGTTGACACGTCGTTCATTTTCATAAAGTCGTTCCTCCTTCTGTGCGCCGGTTGTTCGTCGTTCCCGAGGCAGCACACATCGCTCCGTGTGACACCCCGGGAACGATGAACACAGCTTACCTGCATCCCGCCGGCAATGCGGAAGGAAGGAGGTGGGCGGGATGTTACGTCCACTCGTCTCCGCCCCTCCGCTTCTATTGGCCGGCCGCTGTGTGACGTTGCTGTGACGCCGAACGTCCCTCCCCCTTCAGGAGGAGGATGTTCGCCGCCCACAGCGACGTCGTCTGGCAGGTAAGTGCGTGTGACGGGGGTTAACGACTTTGTGCGCCAGGGGCAACTAATTGCCGTGACGCACAAATGACGGGGGCGGGTGCGATCGCACGATTTATCGTCCCGCGTGACGCCGGCCTTAGTGTTGCAATGTAAGAGCCGGATACAGCGATCTTCAGCCCCACAACCTGTGCTGCAGCCGAATGCATTATATGGAAAGAGCTTGTATAACGCGCACGGCTCGTATATCATTGTACAGTAATATTACGCCATGTTCTATCTTTTATACTTTTCTATCTAATCACTTTCAAGATCTGCGCTCGCTGTCATATCATGAAAACATTCTTTGATCCAGCAGAATCAGTGAGCTGACTGATCTGTGTTACAAAACGATCAAATTGCCCGACCCGTCTCACCCCTGACCTCATCTGTTGGGGCCGCCTTGCACTGTCATCACAGTTCCCTGTTATAGGGGTTCAGCTGTCTTTATTCAGTCTATGGGGGCTTTGGTCTGGCATAATTAGCATCTCAGTGTTGTTAGATGTTCTGTATCGTTGGACGGTCTTGGATGTACAACGTCCTTGTAAATGGTGGGAGAAATGAGGATGAGCCAACATGAAATATTAGCAAAACATGTACCATTATTACTTGTCTCTGTAGACCCTGAACTCCTAATTGGAGACAGCATGGATCTCAATAAGTTGCTCATTGGTAAAGGATGTAATTTAGCTACTGTTCATTGCTCGGCTGCTGTACTCCATGTGATTGTAATAGGATTAGTGCTGGTCAGATGATTCTGGATCATGTTTGGTGTCTGCCGCCCGCGCGCTCTGTGCCGCCCGCGCTCTGTGCCGCCCGCGCTCTAACCTCTGCTTAGTACATTGCATGCAGCATGGGCAGATTAGGATTGCATATTTCTACTTATTTTAGACAATAATTTTGATTAAAAGTGTACATTTAGCAGAAGTAACACATTTTTTTTTAACTGATTAACACATACATAAAATTTACATATACATGTAATGTACATACAGTGGCATGTAAAGGTTTGGGCACCCCTGGTCAAAATGACTGTTATGTGACCAGTTAAAGAGAACCGGTCAGGTCCAATTTGCACCCAGAACCACAAGCAGTCCTGGGTGCATATAACTAATCCCTGCCTAACTGTCCATGTATCTGGTAGCATAGATAGAGATCTTTAGACAAAGTATTTCCAAAGATCTTTTATCGTATGCTAATGAGCGCGTGGACTAGTCCCCTGGGCGTTGCTTCCCTTTCTTGTCGGCCTCATTACCATGTTAGTACGCCCCTGTGGTTGTGCAATCATGCTAATGAATACGCAGCGTCAGAGGATGATCTCACTCCCCTCTCCGCTGCCATCGCCGCCCGACGCTGGATTTCGGCTCAGTGCGCATGACCCCGGAGTTTGGGTCACGCCACTATAAAGCCGGGTGTTCGCGTCCTGGCTTCAAACTGAAGTAGTGCGCATGACCCAAAGTCCGTGGTCATGCGCACTGAGCCGAAATCCAGCGTCGGGTGATGATGGCAACGGAGAGGTGAGTGAGATCATCCTCTGATGCTGCACATTCATTAGTATGTTAGCACACAAATGGACTTATGCAAAGTGGGCACCCTGCATGGTTAGTACCTAGTAGCACTTTGGAAAGTATCACAGCTTATAAACGCTTTTTGTAGCAGCCAAGAGACTTTCAATTCTTGTATGAGGGATTTTCATCCATTCTTCCTTGGAGACGTCTTCCAGTTTTGTGAGATTCCTGGCTCGTCTTGCATGCACTGCTCTTTTGAGGTCTAGCCACAGATTTTCAATGATATGAAGATCAGGAGATTGTTAAGGCCATTGTGAATCCTTCAGGTTGCGCCTTTTGAGGGCGTCTATTTTAGATTTTGACGTATATTTAGGATCATTATTAGAGATGAGTGAACTCGAGGTTCTGTTTTTGTACCAAACACAGACTTTACAAAAAAAAACAAAAAACAGAGCTTTGGTTTGGAGTTTGTGTACTTTATGTATGCAAACCACTCGCGAAAGCATCACTGTGCTCAGCCCAGTGCGAGCCACTTGCAGTGTTTGATCGGCTCGCACTGGAGGTAACAGCAGCGTGATCAGATGTAATGTGCACCAAACAAAAACAAGAAAAATAAAGAAATGGAAAAACCCGCCTTCAGAAGTGTTCTGTTTATGGCTGGCTGCATGTAGGTGAAGACACAAACTGCCCAGTCAATGACTTCCATTGAGGTTCAGGTCCAAGTCTGTGTCCGAAATTGAATTTTTATTTAAAGTCCGGCTCAACTCGCCAAACCAAACTTCCATGGCTTCGCTCATCTCTAATCATTATCCATTTGTAGAAGCCTTCCTCTTTTCTCCTCCTTTCAACTTCAGCTTTTTTACAGTTTATATTTCATTGAATCCATTCTTCTCTCTACCCGTGAGTGAAATTTTCCCCGTGCCATTGGCTGGAACTTAACCTCAAAGTAGAATTGATCCACCCCCATGCTTAGTGATTGACTGACTAGATATTTTCCTGAAATTCTGTGCCCTTTTTCCTTCACACTTACCTTTGATCATTGTGACCAAAATGTTCTATTTTAACCTCATCGGTCCACAGGACTTGTTTATAAACTGTATCAGGCTTGTTTAAATGTTCTTTTGAATACTTTTGAGATTCATTTTTATAGTGAGGACACAGGGGAGGTTTTTTCTCCTGATGACTCTTCCATGAAGACCATATTTGTGCAGGAAATTCTGAACAGTAGAACAATGTGCCACAACTCCAGAGTCTTCTAAATCTTCCTGAAGGTCTTTTGCAGTCAAGCGGAGGTTCTGATTTGCCTTTCTAGTAATCCTACAAGCAGCTCTCACAGAAATTTTGCTTGGTTATCCAAACCTTATCTTGACCTCCACTGTTCCTGGTAACTGCCATTTCTTAATTAGATTTCAAGCTGAGGAAAGGACAACTTGAAACCGCGTTGCTATCTTCTTATAGCCTTCTCCTGCTTTGTGGGCTTTAATTATTTTCATTTTCAGAGTGCTAGGCAGCCGCTTAGAAGAACCCATGGCTGCTGTTTTGGCACAAGGTTAGAGGAGGCTGGGTTTTTATAAAGCTTTGAAATGTCCATCACTGTCTCATGGGACAAGAGACGTGGGACAACAGTGAAGATATGACACTGATACAATGTAAAGCAGTCAGTGTACAGCTTATATAACAGTGTCAATTTGATGATTTCATTTGCCCTCTAAATAACTTAACTCACAGCCATGCGGTCAAGATCTGATTTTTCTCAGATCCTGATTGTTGGCTCAGGAATCTCTGTGTCAATTGCGTCCACGCTCCTGGTAACTCCACACACAATCCCGTTCATGTATGGTGTTGTACAGGTTTTATCTCAGCTGAATTATGACACTGATATTCTTGTAAGCTATTAAGCTCCAAACCTGCTTGTACTCCTATACCATAAATTTTAAGTTCCAGTCTAATGTGTACATGGTCTAGCGGCTAGAGATGAGCGAACTCGAGGTTCGATGTTTGGCGTTTGTATCAAACACAGACTTTACCCAAAAAACAGAGTTCGGGCGCTTTATGTATACAAACCACTTACACGAGCATCGCTGTGGTCGACTACACTCAGTGCTCAGCCCAGTGCGAGCCGCTTGTAGTGTTTGAATGGCTTGCCCTGAGGGTAACAACAACGTGATTGGATGTAGTGTGCACCAAACAAATAACCCATCCCCGGAAGTGCTCTGTTTATAGCTGGCTGTATGTGGGCAGAGATCCGAACTGCCCAATTAGAGACTTCCATGGGGGTTCAAGTCTGGGTCCCAAACTGGACTTTACCTAAATTCTGTCTGAACTCTGCAGCCCGCTTAATCCACCTCTCCCCTCGCTACTCCCCAGCCTCGCCACTCTGCCAATCCCTTCACTGGCTTCCCATCGCCCAACGACTCCAGTTCAAAACATTAACCATGACATACAAAGCCATGCACAACCTGTCTCCTCCCTACATCTGTGACCTAGTCTCCCAGTACCTACCTGCACGCAACCTCAGATCCTCACAAGATCTCCTTCTCTGCTCCTCTCTTATCTCCTCTTCCCACAATCGTGTTAAGTGTTTCTCACGTGCATCCCCCATACTCTGGAACGCTCTACCTCAGCACATCAGACTCTCCACTACCGTGGAAAGCTTCAAGAGGAACCTCAAGACTCACCTCTTCCAACAAGCCTACAACCTACAATAGCCCTCAGCCCAGTAGACCACTGCGCAACCAGCTCTGTCCTCACCTATTGTACCATCACCCATTCCCGGTAGACTGTGAGCCCTCGCGGGCAGGGTCCTCTCTCCTCTTATACCAGTCTGTCTTGTACTGTTAATGATTGTTGTACGTATACCCTCTTTCACTTGTAAAGCGCCATGGAATAAATGGCGCTATAATAATAAATAATAATAATAATAATAACCCACCAAACTGAACTTCCACGGGTCCGCTCATCTCTACTAGCGGCATATGGGGAACAGAGCAGCTGTAGGATGTGTCTGGCAGTGGCTTATTCCCCCTATCAATTAATGCATATTCATGTGATTTAGGTTAAAGGGAAACTGTCACCAGATTTGGGGCCTATAAGCTGCGGCCACCACCAGTGAGCTCTTATATACAGCATTCTAACATGTTGTATATAAGAGCCCAGGCCGCTGTGTAGAACTTAAAAATCAATTTATAATACTTATCTAAATGGTTGGTTCGGGGCAGAGGGGTCAAATGGGTGTCTCCGTTCTCCGGGTGCGGCACCTCCTCTTTCGGCCATCTTTGTCTTCCTTCTTCTGAAGCCAGGGTGCATGACGCGTCCTATGTCATGTACACTCGCTGGCATTGAGGTCCTGCGCAGGCGCACTACAATACTTTGATCTGCCCTGCTCAGGGCAGATCAAAGTGCGACTGTGCAGGACATCAATGCCGGCGAGTGTGCATGACATAGGACACATCGTGCACCCCGGCTTCAGAAAAAGGAAGATAAATATGGCCGAAAGAGGAGGCGCCGACACCGTTGTTCGGGTTCAAGCCCTGGACACTCAGTGTTCTTTACGAACCTCTACCTTTACAGTCATCTCTAGTAATAATCCTTTGACCTGACCAGAGGTTCCCTGGTTATTTCCGCTGTTTCATCCTAGGCAAACATACTCCCTACATGGAGGAGAAATCAGCTGTCTGCCTGGAGTGAGCTGACCTTTACCTTTTAACATCAGAGCTCCCAGCTGATTTTTGTCAATGAATCTTACATTTGGCTGCAGATGAATGGCTGATCATGTAATACAATGAAGTCCTTATTCCCTAATAGGCTGCATGGATAGGAATCATCCTGCTGGGGAATCCTCATTAGAATATTGTGATATCATTAAGAATCCCCTTTTCAGGATGTGTATACGGTGGGTGAAATAAGGATTGAACACGTCGCCAATTTTGTAAGTAAATTATATTTTCTAAAGGTTTGAAATTCTTACCAGATATTGATAACAACCCATTCAATCCACACAGGTAAAGAAATGAAACTATAGATTTCCTTAAATGATCTGTAATAATGAGAAATGACACAGGGAAAAAGTATTGAACACACTTGCCGAAATGTATTGTTGGTGGTGACCGCTTCAAGACGCCTCCTGTATGGAGAAACTAGTTGCATACATTGCTCAGGTGTGAATTTGACCATTCTTCCACACAAACACTCTTCAAATCCTGAAGGTCCCATGGGCTCCTTCTTTGATCTCTGAGCTTTAGTTCCTTCCATAAATTTTCTATTGAATTCAGGTCCGGTGATTGTCTGGGACATTCTAGCAGCTTTATTTTTTTTTCCTGAAACCAGTTGAGAGTTTTGTTGACTGTGTGTTTGGGATTATTGTCTTGCTGAAATGTCTACCCTTGTTGTTTTTCATCCTGGTAGATGTCAGCAAATTTTTATCAAAAATGTCTCTGTATATTTGACCAATCATCTATCCGTCAACTCAAAGTTTGCCAGTGCCGTATGCTGGAAAACAGCCACATACCATGGTGTTCCCACCTCAAAATTTCACTGTTGGTTTGGTGTTTTCAGGTGTGTTTGGTATCTAGAGAGTTCAATTTTGGTCACATCTGACCAGACTATCCTTTCAGTATTTCACAGGCGTGTCTAAATGTTAAGCAAACTTTAAATACGCCTGAACTTGCTTTTTGTTTAGCAATACAGTCTTGCGTGGTGGATGTGCACACAGGCCCTGGAGTTTCTTTGAAACAATTGTACCTGTTGATTACAGGCCTTTGTGTAGCTCTTCACAAGGGGGTTCTTGCTTTTGGACAATGTTTCTGGTTATTCTTTTCACTCCTTTGTCTGAAATCTTGTTGGGAGAGCCAAGTTGGGGCTGATTTATGGTGAAATTATGTTCTTTCTACTTTTGGATTATGGCCTCTACAGTGTTAACTGGAACCATCGATAGTTTAGAAATCAGAATTTCTTTTGTAACCAATACCATGAGTATCTTTTGCAACAAAAAGGTTGCCAAGATCCTAAGACGACTCACTGGTTTTAATCATCATGAGATGTTTCTTGTTTGGAACCTTGGCAATGAGACACCTTTTTATAGGCCATCAGTTGAATCGGATAATATATTTAAGTGTGGCAGGATTTCTTTCTAATTCATGATAGTTTTCAGCTCATGTCATGATTTTCCATGGCATTTTGCACCTATTTCTTCATGTGTTCAGTCCTTTTCCTTGTGTCATTTCTCTTTATCACACGCAACTTAATTTATAGACATCTACGGTTGGATGTCTGTCTATATGTATTGGATGGGTTGTTATCAATGTCTGGTGAGAATTTCACGTCAATAGCACCACTAGAAGTACCGAATATTTCAAGACGCACTTTCCCTCCCACAAGTTTGGGAGGAAAATGAGGGGTGCATCTTATATTCCGAATGTAGCTTACCAGGTGGTGTTGGAGAGGCGTCACGGGCTGCTGTGCTGCGGGCGGTGAGGCAGGGGCCATCCTGAAAATGCCGGTTCCAGCCTATGGATCTCTCAGTGGTGGACTTAACACTAGAACTACTGAGGTAGTCATTTTGACTACTTTGCACCATGTATTTCTATATAGGTGTCACGAGTCCAGTAGTTCTAGTGTTAAAGGGAACCTGTCACCACTTTATTTGCCTATAAGCTGTGGCCACCACCACCGGGCTCTTATATACATCATGTTAGAATGCTGTATATAAGAGCCCAGGCCGGGGGTATAACATAAAAAACACTTTATAATACCTACCTAACGGTCGCGCTGTGGGCCTTATGGGTGTCTCCGTTGTCCGGTGCCGGCACCACCTCTTTCAGCCATCTTTGTGCTCCTTCTCTAGCCGCGGTGCATGACGGGTCTGACGTCACACACTCGCCGGCATTCAGGTCCTGTGCAGGCGCACTATGATCTGTCCTGAGCAGGGCAGATCAAAGTATTGTATTGCGCTTGCGCAGGACCGGCGAGTGTGTATGACGTAGACGCATCATGCACCCAGGCTTCAGAAAGAGGACAAAGCTGGCCGAAAGAGGAGGCGCCCGCACCAGAGAACGGAGACGCCCATAAGGCCCACAGCGCGACCGTTAGGTAAGTATTATAAAGTGTTTTTTTATGTTATACCCCCGGCCTGGGCTCTTATATACAGCATGTTAGAATGCTGTATATAAGAGCCCGGTGGTGGTGGCCGCAGCTTTATAGTCCAAAAAAGTGATGACCGGTTCCTTTTAAGTAAAATGGTGAGTGCGCAGATGAGATCTCGGCTTGTCATTGAGCCGACATCTCAGTCTTCGTACACTCTGACTCTGGGCGCCATTTCTTTGAAGCCCACACCACCGACTGTATGGCTGTCGCCTGCCTCACATCGCCCGCAGCGAACATCTGGGATGCCCGCTGCACCGCCTGCAGCAACGCCCTACTCCACCACCGGCTCTGCCTCCTGTGACCCCCAGATTATAAGACGGACCCCATTTTTTTTTTTCTTTAAATGTGGGGTGCGTCTTATAATCCGGTTTGTGTTATAAACTGAAAAATACGGTATATACAGAACACAAATATAAACACTGTTGTTTTTGCTCCCATTTTTTGTGAGCTGTACTATAACATCTAAGACTTATTCTATGTACATAAAAGGCTTTTTTCTCTCAAATATTGTTCACAAATTTGTCTAAATCTGTATTAGTGAGCACGTGTCCTTTACTGAGATAATCCAATAACCTCACAGGTGTGACATAGCAAGATGCTGATTAGACAGCAGCATTATTGCACAGGTGTGCCTTAGGCTGGCCACAATACAAGCCACTCTAAAATGTGCAGTTTTATCGCACAGCACAATGCAACAGATGTCACACGTTTTGAACAATATTTACGAGCAAAAGGCCTTTTGTGTACATAGAAAGAGTCTTAGCTCTTTGAGCTCATGAAAAATGGGAGAAAATCAAGTGTTTATATTTTTGTTCAGTGTCTTTTTTTTTTTTTTTTTTCTTTTTTTTGGTATAAAATTGGCACATTCTATAGTTATGTCACCCGCTGTACATTAGCCTGCATGATGTAATGCTTCGTACTCGCCTACAGAGTGTTTCCCGTTCTAGAAAGTGGTGGTAGAAATCTGACCTGATAATAAGGAGGCAATAGCACTGATTGAGCACCGCATCACTTTTAGGCCCCTTTCAGACATCCATGTTTAATCAGGTACAAGCCACACGCATCAGTATGATCAAGCATGTGTCAGGCGGGTGTCAGTATCCAGCAAGCGTTGTGTATGCAGTGATGTCTAGGTCATTGGAGTACCCAATGAACTCTGATGACATCCCGGCAACATAGCGGGTGTCAGGATGGTGACTTCATGGGTGCATCAGAGTTCATTGGGAACTTCAATGACCTCCTGGATGTCACTGCATACACACTGCTTGCTGGATACTCACCGGTCCTCGGCGGTGCTGTCCCCGCGGCGCTGTCACCGCAATGTTCCAGCTTCCAGGTCCTCAGTGCAGTGAATAACCGGTGAATAACGGTGAATATAATGAGCGAGGGTCAGAAGCAGGAGACAGCAGAGCCAAAGAAAACAGCGCTGGATACAGGTGAGTATAGAAAATCATTTTATTTCAAAGACCCGTATTTTCTCCTGTATGTGTCGACTGACGTCACACGGATCACATCAGTGTACAATCCGTGTGACACCCGTGCTGCCGGAGAAAAAACGGACATGTCTCTGTGTGTGCGTGTGGGGCAACGAGGGGTCACACGGTCCATGTGAAAAAATGGCCATGTGAGTAACTCCAGAGAATAGCATGTGTACGTGTTGCATTAGTGTTAAAAATCGATGTCACACGTACCTTAAACATGGACGTCTGAAAGGGGTCTTAAGGCCCATTAACACACAACGATATCGCTAACGAGATATCGTTGGGGTCACGGTGCTGGTGACGCACATCCGGCCTCGTTAGCGATGTCGTTGTGTGAGACACCTTTTTGCGATCAGTAATGATCACAAAAAGGTGTCAAATCGTTCGTTGTGTACACGTCGTTCATTTTTAAAAAATTGTTCCTCGTTTGGAACGCAGGTTGTTTGTCGTTCCTGCGGCAGCACACATTGCTATGTGTGACACCTCAGGAACGAGGAACAACACCGTACCTGCGGCCGCCGGCAATGAGGAAGGAAGGAGGTGGGTGGGATGTTACGTTCCCTCCGCTTCTATTGGGCGGCCGCTTAGTGACGCTGCTGTGACGCCGAAGGAACCTCCCCCTTAAAGGAGAGATTGTTCGGCGGCCACAGCGACGTCGGTGAACAGGTAATTGCTTGTGACGCTGCAGTAGCGATATTGTTCGCTACCAGGGCTGTGGAGTCGGAGTCGTGGAGTCGGAGTCGGAGTCGGAGCTCATTTTGGTGGAGTCGGAGTCGGTATAAAATGCACCGACTCCGACTCCTAAAATATATAATAAATTGGGGACAGGAGTGCAATGCAGAATGTGCTGAATATTTTACTAAATAATAACATTTAGTATAATGCTTATATTTAAGTGAAAAATGTATTGTAGTACAATGTGAACATCAGACATTTAATTGTTTTTATGATACAATAATCAAGATATTTGGATAGAACATAAAATATATTTATTGGAATACAACTTTAGAACACAAAAAACTGTAATAAATTGTAAATATGTAATACACTATGTAATATACAGTAGATTACATATATATCTTGTGTGTGTATATACACTGTATATACATATATATATATATATATATATACAGTGTATATACACACAAGATATATATGTAATCTACTGTATATTACATAGTGTATTACATATTTACAATTTATTACAGTTTTTTGTGTTCTAAAGTTGTATTCCAATAAATATATTTTATGTTCTATCCAAATATCTTGATTATTGTATCATAAAAATTATTAAATGTCTGATGTTCACATACACATATTCATGTACTACAATAAATTTTTCACCTAACTATAAGCAATATATGTAGGAGTCGGAGTCGGAGCCGGAGTCGGAGTCGGTGCAAGAGAATTTGAGGAGTCGGAGTCGGAGTCGAAGGTTTGGCTTACCGACTCCACAGCCCTGTTCGCTACGGCAGCAATCACTCCGTGATGCGCCACCGACGTGGGAAGGTGCTATCGCTAGCGATGTCGCAGCGTGTAAAGCCCGCTTTACAGTCTTTCCTTGCACAACAGTTCCCCGGCAAGCGGCTATGCAGAGGAACTACCGCACTTCACCACAGTCCTCTGCACAGCCCGGAGGCCAGAATCAGTAAGGGGTTTTGCATATGACTTCTCTTTTAGGTACATTCCTCCTGGAACATGTCTGAAGAAGCGATTGTAAAGCACCAGAAAGAATTAACATATGCAAGGCAATGGCCAAGTGACTTGTGCTCATGCTCCATCTTATTATACCTTATTTTATCCTATTCAAAAACTGTAAAGTGGATAAAAGGAGGACTGGTCCATCCTTCTGGTGGCTTCTTCCTCTTGGACGCCGTCACTATCTTTATATATGAAATTTGAAATACAAAGCCACTTCAAAGCGATGGAGGAGACGCCAAAGAGAGGAGATTACCACCTCGGATTCTTTATTTCTGATGTTTGTATATATATTACATCAGATGTTCTCTGCCCTATATCTGCAATCTCCAGATACATGTACAAGCTTAGCCAGCTTCTCCAGGAGGCGACCGGTCCCAGCCAGTGATTGTGGGTTGGGGCGGTGATGAAATAGCTTTTACAAGGATCTGTTTAATCTCTCTCTATTTTCTGTATTCTGTCCTGTCTTTATTGCAGATTTCTAAACTGGTTCCCACACAGAACACACACATTATAATGCTGCCGTCAGATTGACATCGGCATCTGAAGAGTTAAACAGCCGCAATCTGAGCTTTCTACAAATGCTGTTGGAGGCCGATGTCGGCTGTGTATGCAGTGGGTTCGGCTCACGAGTCCACGCCACACCTCTGCACCCACCATAGGATGTAGCACTATGTCCTTTGTTGCCAAGGGGTTAAAGGGAAATTATCATCAGAAAATAACCTATTGCTTAACCCACATTTTTTTTGATACATCTGTTTTAAATATTAGAACTAAATAAATATAGACTCATACCATTTGTTTTAGGACACTACACATGTACATAGCCACAATGGTCAGAGCCTGACCTTTTGTATTGGTGTCGTGTGTGTGCAAAGGTCACTGTGCAGGGATTGGGAGTGGGGTCAGGTGTGACATCACTCACTGTGGTTGGTGGATTCAGTGACATTAGCTGTGGATAGATAGGTGTTAGCTGTCATTGCAATCTTGCCTCCAGTTTCAGTGACTAGAGTGAGAATTGCAAGATTACAGGTTTTTTTTTTTTAATAAAGATATTTTTAAAAATTACTACCCCCCCCCCAATACAAAAACTTGATTTAAACTATAGGTCACTTTGATTGCCGCTTCCCTTTAAAATATAATTTTATATAAATCAATAATTTGCTTAACGTAAATCTATCACCAGGTTTTTGCTGCCCGATCTGAGACCGGCATAATGTAGGGGCAGAGATCCTGACTCCAGTGATGTGACATTTACTGGGCTGCTTTAGTGTAGTTTTGATCAAATCAATGTTTAATCAGCAGGAGATTCTCATTACTGGACTACTTGCATACTGCACATAGTCCAGTATATTCATGAGCTCTGTATAACTGCTAGATCTGAAGCAGAGAAAAGAGGGATTTTATCAAAATGACAGCAAACAGCTCAGTGAGTGACACATCGCTGGAATCAGAGTCTCTATCTCTACATTATGCTGCTCTCAGAAGAGGGAGCAAAAATCTGGTGACAGATTCCCTTTAAAGGGAATCTGTTATCAGGTTTTTGTTATGTAATCTGAAGACTGCATGATGTAAAGGATCAAATATAGTTTTCAGTTATGTGTCACTTATTAAGTTGCATGCTGTTTACTTACTGGAAAGGTTTTATTACTAGGACATTATCATTGCTGGGACAAGCCTCGTGACATGTCATCCGACCACTCCCATGTTTTGATAAGCAGCTTACTGTCAATAGACATTGTACACAGAGAGCTATGCTCTGGGTGGGGTTAGCTTTCTAAGCTTTACTACATCGAAATACTCTAATTGTGTTACAACAGCTGCACCCAGTAAACTAAGTGACACAGCACTAGAACAGGGGTCTCTATTCTTAACTTATCTGAGAGCATTATAAAATATCAAAAACCTGATAACAGATTACCTTTAAGAAAGGTGCTCTGATTCCAAGATATTACTGGTCTTAGCACCTCCACTTTTAACTGTTTCAACATTGCGGTGTGTGAAGGAGGCGGGCTGACAACTGATTTTAATAGCTAAGCCAGCCCCATTCCTTATCTGTGCGGTGGCAGAGAAGGGGCTGGCTTAGCATTTGACATGAGCTAGTCAGTCAACACTGATCACATCCACATGTGTTATCAAGAAGTCCGCAGCAGTTCCAAACCCTCGCCAAGAGTGGCATGGACTGGATCGGTGCTGATACATTCACATCAGGGCACCACGAAGGGGGGGAGGGTAATTCTCTTAAAGGGAACCTGTCAGCAGAAATTTTGCACTAAACCTAAAAGATTCCCCTTCTGCAGCTCCTGGGCTGCATTCTGGCAAGGTTCCTGTTATTATTGTGCCCCCTTTTAGACCAAAATAAATATTTTATAAAGTGGTACCTTTTCCTATGCAAATCTTGTTAATCGTACACGGTGGCGGGCTATCTGGTGTCCGTTATTCTGCCTCCTGCTGCTTTACGCCGTCCTTCATCGCTCAATTTCATACGTCAGGACGCCGCCCAGTGCGCCCGAGGTCTCCAGCATGCGCCGTGCCACTCTAGCGGGACTGTGCACTGTACACAGTGTGACTGCTGGTGACGTGTTGCGCAGGTGTGAGATTATGGGCGGCGCTGTGATTTTCATCAGCAAGTACCCTCCCATAATCTCGTGCCCGCGCTTTTCACTCTGCCTCCACCATTCTGCGCAAGCGCTGGCCAGATGAACCCACGTCACCTCTTACCTTGGTAAGAGGTGACGTGGGTTCATCTGGCCAGCGCTTGGTAAGAGGTGACGTGGGTTCATCTGGCCAGCGCTTGGTAAGAGGTGACGTGGGTTCATCTGGCCAGCGCTTGCGCAGAACGGTGGAGGCAGAGGGGAAAGCGCGGGCACGAGATTATGGGCGGGTACTTGTTGATGAAAATCACAGCGCCGCCCATAATCTCACGCCTGCGCAACACGTCACCAGTGGTCACACTGTGCACAGTGCAGTCCCGCTAGAGTGGCATGGCGCATGCGCGAGACCTCGGGCGCACTGGGCGGTGTCCTGTGGTATGAAATTGAGCGATGGGGGACGGCGTAAAGCAGCAAGGAGGCAGAATAACGGACACCAGACAGCCTGCCCCCGTGTACAATTAACAAGATTTGCATAGGAAAAGATAACACTTTATAAAGTATTTATTTTGGTCTAATAGGGGCACAATAATAACAGGAACATTGCTAGAATGCAGCCCAGGAGCTGCAGAGGGGGAAACTTTTAGGTTTAGTGCAAAATTACTGCTGACAGGTTCCCTTTAAGGGTGATTGTGTATAAATGTTACTTATATTGAGTTGTGCCAGATAGAAGATTGCTAGAGGGCTTGTGCGCAGTAAGGTTGATGGTTGAGGATAACTGGATCCAGGCCACATATGGCTATTATTACAAGTCGTTACCCAATCATTGATTTAAAGTGTATCTATCAATTGTCACAAATACGTAATTGTTTCTCCTGGTGTAAATGCTGCTGATCGGGTGTTTTTTCTTTAGGTTCTGCGGCTCTCTATGCCCGAGATGTGACCCCCGCTGCTCGGCATTAGTCTGTTTAGCCAGTTGGGCATGGTGATGGTCAAGAAGATTCCTACAGAGATTTTTAGAACCACAGCTCCTTGGATAGCAAGACTAGGTTTATACGGAGGAGGGAGGCAGCCATATTTCAGGGACAGAGATGAGCAGAAAACAAGAAATAATGTCAGATTCAGGAGAACAGCAGCATTTACAGCAGGCCAAAAAAATATTTATGGCAAGTGGTGGGTTTTTTTTAGAGATTGTCCACTACTTTATTTTTTTTAAATCAGATCTTTTTTATTAAGCAGTTAGAAATCAATACAGAGAAAATATCACTTCTCATATGGCTAATAACAGGATACATCAAATAAGCACATGTTGTATGTAAATCAAGTTCTTCCGCTGTATATATATAAAACTAATAAGGTTTTCAAATCACAGTCATATTGTAGAAAATGAGCCTACAAACCGCGTGGCTCCACAGGTAAACAAAACTTAAATGACGCAATAATGCCTCAGTCTAACAGACGCCTCCTCCATCAGCCGTGTCGCTCCACATCATAGTTCCATACCCTCCTACATCTCTCTCTCCGTGCAGTCATCGATAAAACCCTTCCGGCCCCTCCCATTGTCCACTACTTTTACATTGATATCCTATCCTTAGGCTGGGGTCAAACACCCAGCACCCCCACAGATCAGCGGTGCTGGCGGCGGCATCCGGAAATGCTCAGTTCCGGAACTGCTCCGTCTTCTCAGTGGTCGTGGTTGTATACTGCACATCCACCTCCTCCTATTCTAATTAACAGGAGGCGGATGTGCATTATCCGACTGCGGCCACTATGAGAAGACGGAGCAGCTCCGGAACTGAGCATTTCCAGCCACCTGATGCCACCGCCGGGACAGAGAACAGCTGATCATTGGGGTGTGAGGTGTCACACCATGGCCGATCAGACATTGATCAACTATATCCTTCGGATAGGCCATCAATGTAAAAGTAGTGGACAACCTCTTTAATTGCTGGGGGAATATGGCCAGTGGTTGCCCCAAACTGCTCCTTTTCTTTGTAGGAAAAAAAACATCGCTCCAGAGATGCACGATAACTTCTGAGATCTGATGACTTCTTGTGTGGGGGCTGATGGGCAAATCCTTATATTTTAGCACTATTCACATCTAATGGAAGCTGCATTAAAGTTGTGGGCCGTCTGCGTGCTTGTATGTAAATGTTTTGTAAAGCCTTTCACATTAAGTAAAATTCCAGCAGATTTATTCAGCGGTCGTGGAAAAACACTAACGAGAAATATATCCTGATTCCACACAGAAAAGCTAATGATTAGCACCGTGCAAATCTAGGGCGGAAATCGGAGTGTCGGTTCAGATTTCTGATGTGAAAAAACAAGTCTGCTATTATGCCAATGTGTGAATATTACCTGAGCAGAGGTCCACAAACTTTCTTATCTTCACATTCACACCTGAGATGATCACAAGGCACACTCTGTATGAAAACATTTAAGGGCATGTGCCCCTATTACATTTATAAAGTGATAATAGTCCAGAGCACCTCTTTAAAAAGTAGCAGTGGCCTAGGGGCGTCCCCTTGCAGAGTAGCATTTAAAACGGTGGGCATCCACTTGCACAATATTGGCCTGATGGTGTCACCTTGCATAGTAGCGTTTTCTTGGGTGGGGGTGTGCCCCCCTGTGCATAATATCGTTGGCCTGGGGCGCTCTTTGCACAATAGCGTTTCCTCGGGTGTGCCCCCCTATGCATAATGTCGTTGGCCTGGGGGGGCGCTCTTTGTACAGTAGCTTTTTTTTGGGTGGGCACCCATATACATAATATCGTTAGCCTGGGGGCGCTCTTTACACAGTAGCGTTTCTTCGGTTGTGCCCCCCATGCATAATGTCGTTGGCCTGGGGGAGCACTCTTTGCACAGTAGCGTTTCCTCGGGTGGGCACCCATATGCATAACATCGTTGGCCTCGGTGCGCCCTTTGCACAGTAGCGTTTCCTTGGGAGGGCTTCCATTTGCATCATAGTGTTGGCCTTAGGGCGGCCCCTTCTAGATTTGTAATTGCCCCCAGTGGACCTCAATACAGTTGACAGTAGCATTCCCCGAGCCTCTGAAGGAAGACCCCTGCCCTACGGATGCTCTCAAATATACCTTCTCACACTCTCATATGTGCCATTTGAACATATTTCTAATTGTCACTAAATTTGGGACAGGTATCAGCTGCTTCTATATTTCCATGGGTAATTTTTCCATGTTTGTCACTCTTCACTCTGTGGTTTTGCCATGAAAAAAGTGAAATTAGCTGAGCAGAGGCTTACGCAGCCTTGTTGCACTGTAATGCGCATCTACAGCTCTGCTAGTGGATAATATCCTGAGAGTCGACTTGTTTGTCCAGGAATTTTATATATTCCCTTGGATTTGCAGGAAACACCTCTCTATTCTAGCATATCTGACGGTTCGGATTTCTCCTGAGCCTCGAACCGCTCCTGCCCTGTCCTCATCCCCTGTGGTGGTGTCGGTTGACTCCCCAGCGCCACCTGTCTGCCACTCCAGGCGCTTGGCTGCTAGGCGCCAGGTGTCTAGGGTCTTTGTTCATTCTGAGGCTGTCCCTGTTTTGCCCTACTGCACATGCGCGGGTTCCTGCTGCCTTCCCTGTCTCTAAGTGCGGGATTCCCGCTACTGCGTATACTCGTGACATCACCAGTGTTGCGGTGGCTCCTGATTGACCGCCGTTGACATAACCAATGACACAGCGGACGTTGATGACATCATTGGTGATGTGGCGGTCCTCGGGTGGCCGCTGCTGGCGCCATTTCCATCTGGTGCTTGGCTTGGGGCAGGGCTTACTGTTTAAAAGACCCTGCACGGCGCACATGGCTGCGCGAGCGTCCTTCTGGTTCTGTGGCACTAGCAGAGCAGTGCAGCAATATAGGGCTGTGTTGGCGCAATGGCCGCTATAGTGTCAGTGACAGTGACAGTGCTGCATGTGATACTGGAAACGATAGGCAAGGTTAGTTGTCTGGTGCCCGTCACGCCAAGATTCTCGACGAGGCACAGTCGGGGCCAGTTATCCCGTTTCTGCCCTTCCACTGCAGTCATAATGTGGTAGCTCGGTGAAGCTGACTGGGCTGTGCCTACTGTCCCGGTGTGCTCCCGTTCCGGTGTGCCCCCTACACACACGGTCAGTTTCCCTCAGGCCTTCCTGGGCTGTTAACAGGAGAGCTTCGGTACTCTGTGGATGTGTTTTTATTTTCGTGTTTCTCTGAAGTTGTGCCGTACGGCCGCTTGTCCTTCTGTGGCTGTGTCATCTGCCCCGAAGATCTCGGGAGACGTTGAAGCTGTTATTAGTTTTGCTCTACCCATCCTCCCGCGTAACAACTTCATTGGATGAAATGTCTTGCCGCTGTCGCCACGGTCTGTTAAGCCCCGCTTTATCTTTCCCTTTTCTTCCAGTATGTTATGCTATGTGTGCATGTTGAGTGATTGGCTGCAGAAATACCTGCACCGTTTCTGCATCCCTTGGCAGACAAAATGCAAAGCAAAACCGCGTATTTTTGCATGCGTTTTTTGCATTGTTTTCAATGGTGCAAAATGCAGGCAAAAACTCTGAAAGAATTGACATGCTGCAGATTATTTTCTGCACCAAATCTTCAAGGAAAAAAAAACCTAAAAACTCAACGTGCACAACACTTCAGAATTCTCATTGACTTTGCTGGCCTTAGGATTTGCCAAACTGCTCTAAAAAAAAAAAAAAAAGCAATAAAAGCGCACTGTGCACGCAGCCTTACCGCCTGTGATGCCCCCTCCTGGTTGGACGCATCCAGTAGTATGTAATTCCTTGTGTGGCAGCCTCAGTATTTATATGCCTATGTTTTCCCCAGGATGGCAGCACTCTGTGAAGAGTAGGGGGCTCCTGTGTGTGATGCCATCTAGTCGTCTGCCAGTGCAAGCACAGATCCGGCTGTATTCTTCCAATGAGCCCAAGGAAGGAGGTGGACCAACCGAGGGCAACGCAGCAGATAAATCCACAGCAGGTAATAATTATTTGTTTGGTTAACTAATATATTTTGCCAAGAGGAAATGGGTGTTTTATGATCGCCTTTCTGTATTCAGTGTTATTGGAAAAAAAGAAAGCATTTTCACTCCCACTATTCCATCCTATTCACATGGCGCAGTTAACATGCATTTTTTTACTTGCAAAATTCTGTTGTAAAAGGCAATTTGATTGCACTTTAGAAGTGAGATCCTAAAGTTATTCTGCTTTCCATCTGTCCCTTCCGTTTTACTATCTTTCTTTTAACACAAGGAGAGGGAAGTTTGCAGCATAACTGGGAGCAAAATCTGCAGCGATCCTTCCAGTTTTTACTAAAGGTGGTGTCACACACAACGACAACGACGTCGCTGCTACGTCACCATTTTCTGTGACGTTGCAGCGACGTCCCGTCGCTGTCGCTGTGTGTGACATCCAGCAATGACCTGGCCCCTGCTGTGAGGTCGCCGCTCCTTGCTGAATGTCCAGCTTCATTTTTTGGTCGTCTCTCTCCCACTGTGACGCACACATCGCTGTGTGTGACAGCGAGAGAGCGACGAAATGAAGCGAGCAGGGAGCAGGAGCCGGCGTCTGGCAGCTGCGGAAAGCTATAACCACTGTAAACATCGGGTAACCAAGGTGGTTACCCGATATTTACCTTCGTTACCAGCCTCCGCCGCTCTCACGCTGCCTGTGCTGCCGGCTCCGGCTCTCTGCACATGTAGCTGCAGTACACATCGTGTAATTAACCCGATGTGTACTGTAGCTAGGAGAGCAAGGAGCCAGCGCTAAGCAGTGTGCGCGGCTCCCTGCTCTCTGCACTGTGACATGTAGCTGCAGTACACATGGGGTTAATTAACCCGATGTGTACTGTAGCTAGGAGAGCAGGCAGCCAGCGCTCAGTGTGCGCGGCTCCATGCTCTCTGCACATGTTGCATAACAGCGATGCGTGTCGTTATGATCGCTGCTTCGGCTGCTGTGTTTGACAGCTTAAGCAGCGATCATAACAGCGACTTACAAGGTCGCTGCTACGTCACAGAAAATGGTGACGTAACATCGACGTCGTTGTCGCTGTCGTTTAGTGTGAACCCAGCTTTAGGCCCTACACCTAAAGATATCTCACATGAGATGTATCCAGCCACATATCTTTTACTGGGCTGCTTGCTGTTTTTATGTAATTACTGTGTTATCAGCTGACGATTATCAGTAAAGGACTAGTAAATCTACTTCCATATAGTCCTCCATATACATGAACTCTGTATAATGCTGTTAGTACCACTGATTGGTAGCTTTTTGCCTATGCAGAGTGTACACAGAAATCTGTCATTGTTGTGGGCGGGGTTATACAGAGCTCAGCATCCAGAGAACTGCTACATCTGCAGTAGAGAAAACAGGGATTTTATGACTACAAGACCAGTAAGCGATACATCGCTGGAATCTGGGTCTCAGCTCCTACTTTCGTTCTACTCTTAAATTGGATAGCAAAAGCCTGGTGACAGGTTCTTTTTAAAGTGAACCTGTCCAGTGCAGTTCTGGGTGCATATTATTAATAATAATAATAATAATAATATTATTATTATCTATTTATAGAGCACCATTGATTCCATGGTGCTGTACATGAGAGGGGGTTACATACAGAATACATATACAAGTTACAGTAGACAGACTAGTACAGGGGGAAGAGGGCCCTGCCCTTGCGGGCTTACATTCTATAGGATTTTGGGGAGGAGACAGTAGGTGGGGTGTAGATTGGTCGGGCGGCGGCTCCGCTCGGTGGTCGGGCGGCGGCTCCGCTCGGTGGCATATTGCTAATCCCTGCTTCCATAACACCTCAGCAGTGCCACAGGCTGATCGCCTTCATGCCACGCCGCATTGATGCAGTAATTCATGCAAAAGGAGCCCGACCAAGTATTGAGGCATTTACTGTACAGACTTTTCAGTAGGCGCCAACATTTCTGAGTGTAACATCATTTTTTTCAGCTGGTCTTATATAATATTCTAATTTTCTGAGATAATGACTTTTGGGTTTTCATTGGCTGTAAGCCATAATCATCAACATTAACCCCTTAACGACCGCGGGCCGCAAAATTACGTCCTAGCGGTCATAACGTTACTGCCCGCGGTCTTCCGGCAAGATCATGCTGCGATCGGCACACATCTCAGCTGATTTTCACAGCTGAGATGTGTGCCTGCTAGGCACGAGCAGAATCGTTATCTGCTCGTGCCGTTTAACCCCTTATATGGCGCTGTCAATATGTGACAGCGCCATTATAAGCGCGATCGCGGTAAACTTTTACTTACCGCCCGATACCGGAAGTCACGTGACGCGATCACGTGACTTCCGATAGTTGTCATGGTAGCACAGGGTCATGTGATGACTCCTGTACTACACATGACTTGCTTGCACTTTCGCTTTGCCCGCTGCACAGCAAAAGAGAAAGAGAGCGTATCTGCTGTTTACAGCCTTGTAGCTGTGATCAGCAGATACTGCAGAGCGATCGGATTGCTGATCGCAATAGCCCCCTAGGGGGACTAGTAAAATTAAAAAAAAAAGTAAAAAAAAGACCTAAAAGTTCAAATCACCCCCCATTTGCCCCATTGAAAATTAAAGGGTTAAAAAAATAGAAAATATACACACATTTGGTATCGCCGCGTTCAGAAACGCCTGATCTATCAAAATATAAAATCAATTAATCTGATCAGTGTACGGCGTAGCGGCAAAAAAATTCGAAACGCCAAAACGACGTTTTTTTGTCACCACAACTTTTGCGCAAAATGCAATAAGAGGCGATCAAAACGTAGCATCTGCGCAAAAATGGTACCGTTAAAAACGTCAGCTCGAGACGCAAAAAATAAGCCCTCACTGAGCCATAGATCCCGAAACGTGAGAACGCTACGGGTCACGGAATATGGCGTAAAACGTGCGCCACTTTTTTTTAGACAAACGTTCAATTTATTTTTTTTAACCCCTTATATAAAAGTAAACCTATACATGTTTGGTGTCTACGAACTCGCACTGACCTGAGGCATCACACCCACACATCAGTTTTACCATATAGTGAACACAGTGAATAAAATATCTCAAAAACCTATCGCACTTTTTTTGCAATTTTTCTGCATTTGGAATTTTTTTTGCCATTTTCCAGTACACTATATGGTAAAACTGATGGTTTCATTTAAAAGTACAGCTCGTTCCGCAAAAAATGAGCCCTCACATGACCACATTGACTGAAAAATAAAAAAAGGGTTACGTCTCGCAGAAAAAGAATGGCGAAAAAAAAAACGGAAAGCGAAAAATCGGCCGGTCGTGAAGGGGTTAACAGAAATAAACACGTGAAATAGATCCTTCTGTGTGTAATGACTCTATATAATATATAGGAATAGATCCCTCTGTGTGTAATGACTCTATATAATATATAGGAATAGATCCCTCTGTGTGTAATGACTCTATATAATATATAGGAATAGATCCCTCTGTGTGTAATGACTCTATATAATATATAGGAATAGATCCCTCTGTGTGTAATGACTCTATATAATATATAGGAATAGATCACTCTGTGTGTAATGACTGTATATAATATGTTTCCCTTTTTGTATTGAATTACTGAAATAAATTAACTTTTTGATGATATTCTAATTTATTGAGATGCATTTGTATGTAAGACAATGCCTTTTATAATTGCTCCTCCCCATATTCTCATCGGTCCATTGGGCACCTCTGAGCGGTGCTTGGTTACTCCTCTGTCCCCACAATCATCATCTCTCTACACAGCCGCTGCCCCTGTGCAGCTTTTGTTGTGCGAGAGTTGAACAGACTGTAAAGGTACCTTCACACATAACGACTTACCTGCGATCCCAAAAACGATGCGATCTGATAGGGATCGCAGGTAAGTCGCTGGGAGGTCGCTGGTGAGATGTGTCACAGTCAGATCTTACCAGCGATGCAGGAACAATACAGGTTGCAGTAGCGACCTGTATAATGATCTCAGCAGTCACTGGGATCCTGTCACATAGTGTCAAACACAGCGATGTGTCCTGCCCAGCAGGACATCACCTTTGAAGAAAATGGCCTGGACCATTCTGCAACGACTAGAGATCTCACAGCAGGGGCCTGATCGCTGGTAAGTGTCACACATAGCGAGATCGCTAACTGGATCGCAACTGCGTCACCAAAACGGTGACTCAGCTGCGATCTCGCTAGCGATCTCGTTATGTGTGACAGTACCTTAAGCGATGTACGAGTCGTCAATCAAGGCTGGAGAGACTGTGATAGTGAGGGCATAGAGGGCGCCAAGTACAGACCAGAGATGCATCAGACCGTGTGGGCTCAGTGCCTACTATCAAATGGATAGGAACAATACTAAAAGACTTTTTTTTTTTTTTTTGTATGTGTTGAGCTGTGATCTTATAAAGAAGTTGCAGGAGTGCAATTAAAGACAGGCGAGGTACAGCGTTATATAGGAAATCCTGGTTACATTAAGGCCCTGTCACACACAGAGATATATCTGTGGCAGATCTGTGGTTGCAGTGAAATTGTGGACAATCAGTGCCAGGTTTGTGGCTGTGTACAAATGGAACAATATGTCCATGATTTCACTGCAACCACAGATCTGCCAAAGATTTATCTCTGTGTGTGACGGGGCCTTTACACTATCTAATGTCGGGATCAATGTACAATTGAGCCAAGCTATGGGAGCTTCCAAGTTTTACAAAAATGTGGTGTTTTCCTTCTGCAAAAAAAATAATGTAAATGGGCCTACTATTAGATTCTTTTATATTTGTTTTGGGACTGTCCTCCTTTATTCAAAAGTTTTCAGAGCACAAGAAAAAATAAAAAAAAATAGAAAAGCAAGAATATATATAAATATATATTTGTCGACTCTATAAAAAGGATGAATATTAATTTGTTGCCTCAGTGACTGCTGTACTATTACTCCGACTTCCATCCAGGATTATAATTTCTTCCACGTTTCCCTGAAAATAAGACCTACTCCGACAATAAGCCCTAACATTATTTTACAGGATTTTTGGGATATGCTTGAAATATAAGCCGTACTCTAAAAATAAGCCCTAGTTACAGTCAGGGCCGACATTAGGGGGAGTCAACCTGCTCAATTTCTCGGGGCCCCCACTCTCTTAGGGACCCCAGCAGTTGTATTCTGAGGTTCAGGTGGTTTAAGGACCTTTGGTTGTTTTAAGGACCTTTTGATGACTTCACAGTCATGTGACCAAAGGTCTCTTAATTGCAGAATTCTAAAGAACTGAACAGGAGATAGGCTGGAATACAGGATCCGGCATTAGGGAGCAGAGAGAGCAACTGGTCAATTTCACAGGACACCCATTCTCCTTGGGGCCCAGCCTTTATATGCTGCTGATATCACTGCTTTAGGACCTTTGTGCCATCAAGAATGAAATGCGTATTGTTCATAGGAAAAAAAACCCCCATCCCCTAAAAATAAGTCCTAGCCCATCTTTCGGAGCCAAAGTAATAAAAGACCCATTCTTATTTTCGGGGAACACATTAGTACAGATCTGGGAAAATATTCTAATGGGGAGATGGATAGTAAATGATTTGTGTCACAGTGTAACACAAAGGGCTGCGGCAATAAGAGCTGCATACGTTATAATAGGCTAATACAGTCACAATATTAATTTATGTAAACTTTTTGGGAAAAACAATCTAAACCTCCTTTAACCAAAAAAAAAAAAAAAGTCTAGGGGTTGAGTCCCGGAAGCAGTTGAAAACTTGATTCACACTTGCAGTGTTTGGTGCCGTTATTGCCTTGTGAAGGTTTTTGTCGAATGCAGAAGACGATTCTTACTTTTTATACAATTTTTTTTTTTTATTTTTATTGGGGCCATTTTTTGCTTTGGCTGAAAAATGCGCCAGAAATTGTGTGAACGCAGACCAGCAGTGCCAAATTGGTTAACTTCTTATTGAAAAATTAGGTGTTAGTAGAAAAGGATGTAAGTAAGCAAATCTGAGAGATCCTCGGTATAGAGAGGGGATGACGGAGAGGTTTACTTTAGGTGAAGATTCTTTTTCGGTTTCTCTGCAGCCTTGGAGAACATTAGGATTTTAGCAGTAAAATATAATTCATGTATAGACGAGTTTACTCTACATTATCGCTAATAAAAATTTTTATATAGCGGCAATATATTCTGCAGCACTTTACAGTTAAGAAGAGGCTTGTACAGACAATGAAGACAATAGAACGTAACACACAGTTCAACAATTACAGGAGGAGGGAGGGCCCTGTGCAGAAGCTTATAATTTATAAATTAGGGGGACACAATAGGTAGAACGTGCTTGTCATGTATGGTCCAGTCATCATATTAAATAGGGGTTTTCTAACAAAGCTGCATGAGCCGTCATTAGCCATTATCTATGTAAGTGCAGTTACCAAGTGCTATTGGGTGCATGGAGGATGTGTGGACAGATGAATTGAAGGAATCAGACTTTGAAGAAAATTTAGAAAGGAAGAAGATCAGAGATGGATAAGATAAGTGAGGTGATAGCAGGGCCGGCGTCAGCACCCGGCAAACCCGGGCAAATGCCGGGGCCCTGGAGAGCCGGGGGGGCCCACTCGGCCTCGTCAGTTCTCCTGTCCCTTGGCCTGGGTCCACTCGCCTTTACAGTTCTGCTGCCCCCGGCCGAGTTCCGGGGACCGCAGTCCTCGGCAGCAATCTGCGGCGCCGTCACTTTAAGGCGCGCAGACATCCTGGTTTGAATTTCATCTGTGGGCGGAGCTACCGCCTTCTCAGTCCCACAGATGGAGGCGATCTTCTGCCCGGCGCTGTGTGGGCCCCCTCTCTACTGTGACCTAATCGGGTAAGTGCCCTCCCCGCCTCCCCATTATGGGCCCCGGTGAGCTGCTTCTACCCCCCAGATGTATGGCCTGCCAATCCCCCCGCCGAGCCGCGGGTGCTGTCCCCGCCGTTGCCGCGGGTGCTGTCCCCGCCGTTGCCGCGGGTGCTGTCCCCGCCGTTGCCGCGGGTGCTGTCCCCGCCGTTGCCGCGGGTGCTGTCCCCGCCGTTGCCGCGGGTGCTGTCCCCGCCGTTGCCGCGGGTGCTGTCCCCGCCGTTGCCGCGGGTGCTGTCCCCGCCGTTGCCGCGGGTGCTGTCCCCGCCGTTGCCGCGGGTGCTGTCCCCGCCGTTGCCGCGGGTGCTGTCCCCGCCGTTGCCGCGGGTGCTGTCCCCGCCGTTGCCGCGGGTGCTGTCCCCGCCGTTGCCGCGGGTGCTGTCCCCGCCGTTGCCGCGGGTGCTGTCCCCGCCGTTGCCGCGGGTGCTGTCCCCGCCGTTGCCGCGGGTGCTGTCCCCGCCGTTGCCGCGGGTGCTGTCCCCGCCGTTGCCGCGGGTGCTGTCCCCGCCGTTGCCGCGGGTGCTGTCCCCGCCGTTGCCGCGGGTGCTGTCCCCGCCGTTGCCGCGGGTGCTGTCCCCGCCGTTGCCGCGGGTGCGAGCCCCGCCGTTGCCGCGGGTGCGAGCCCCGCCGAGCCGCAGAGTTGTGTGTGTTTGTCTGTATGTAGCAGAGTTGTGTGTGTTTGTCTGTATGTAGCAGAGTTGTGTGTGTTTGTCTGTATGTAGCAGAGTTGTGTGTGTTTGTCTGTATGTAGCAGAGTTGTGTGTGTTTGTCTGTATGTAGCAGAGTTGTGTGTGTTTGTCTGTATGTAGCAGAGTTGTGTGTGTTTGTCTGTATGTAGCAGAGTTGTGTGTGTTTGTCTGTATGTAGCAGAGTTGTGTGTGTTTGTCTGTATGTAGCAGAGTTGTGTGTGTTTGTCTGTATGTAGCAGAGTTGTGTGTGTTTGTCTGTATGTAGCAGAGTTGTGTGTGTTTGTCTGTATGTAGCAGAGTTGTGTGTGTTTGTCTGTATGTAGCAGAGTTGTGTGTGTTTGTCTGTATGTAGCAGAGTTGTGTGTGTTTGTCTGTATGTAGCAGAGTTGTGTGTGTTTGTCTGTATGTAGCAGAGTTGTGTGTGTTTGTCTGTATGTAGCAGAGTTGTGTGTGTTTGTCTGTATGTAGCAGAGTTGTGTGTGTTTGTCTGTATGTAGCAGAGTTGTGTTTGTCTGTCTATGTAGCAGAGTTGTGTGTGTTTGTCTGTCTATGTAGCAGAGTTGTGTGTGTTTGTCTGTCTATGTAGCAGAGTTGTGTGTGTTTGTCTGTCTATGTAGCAGAGTTGTGTGTGTTTGTCTGTCTATGTAGCAGAGTTGTGTGTGTTTGTCTGTCTATGTAGCAGAGTTGTGTGTGTTTGTCTGTCTATGTAGCAGAGTTGTGTGTGTTTGTCTGTCTATGTAGCAGAGTTGTGTGTGTTTGTCTGTCTATGTAGCAGAGTTGTGTGTGTCTGTCTATGTAGCAGAGTTGTGTGTGTCTGTCTATGTAGCAGAGTTGTGTGTGTCTGTCTATGTAGCAGAGTTGTGTGTGTCTGTCTGTCTATGTAGCAGAGTTGTGTGTGTTTGTCTGTCTATGTAGCAGAGTTGTGTGTGTTTGTCTGTCTATGTAGCAGAGTTGTGTGTGTTTGTCTGTCTATGTAGCAGAGTTGTGTGTGTTTGTCTGTCTATGTAGCAGAGTTGTGTGTGTTTGTCTGTCTATGTAGCAGTGTTGTGTGTGTTTGTCTGTATGTAGCAGTGTTGTGTGTGTTTGTCTGTATGTAGCAGTGTTGTGTGTGTTTGTCTGTATGTAGCAGTGTTGTGTGTTTGTCTCTGTATGTAGCAGAGTTGTGTGTGTGTGTGTGTATGTGTGTTTGCTACATAGACAGACAAACACACACAACTCTGCTACATACAGACAGACAAACACACACACACAACTCTGCTACATACAGACAAACAAACACACACACAACTCTGCTACATACAGACAGACAGAGTTGTGTGTGTTTGTCTGTATGTAGCAGAGTTGTGTGTGTGTGTTTTTCTCTGTCTGTATGTAGCAGAGTTGTGTGTGTTTGTCTGTATGTAGCAGTGTTGTGTGTGTGTGTTTGCTACATACAGACAAACACACACAACTCTGCTACATACAGACAGACACACACAACTCTGCTACATACAGACAGAGTTGTGTGTTTGTCTGTATGTAGCAGAGTTGTGTCTGTCTGTATGCAGCAGACTTGTGTATGTGTGTGTGTCTGTAAGTGTATATGACTGTATAGATTTGTCTGTTTATATGTATTTTTGTGAGTTTCTCTTTAAATATGTATATGTACGTGTTCGTATCGGTGTCTGTGTGTGGATGGGGCCCACTGGGACTCTTCCGCCCAGGGCCAACAAAAACCTGGAGCCGGCCCTGGGTGATAGGCTTGTCCAAAGAGATGTGTTTTTAAAACATTCTTAAATATATAGGAGCTAGGAATGAATCGGATCGCTCAGGGTAGTGCATTCCAGCATACTGGCGGAACATAAGAAAAGTCTTGGAGACCGAAATGGGCGGTTCGGATTATGAGGATGTTGCTCTTGGGTCAGTTGCAGAACGGAGAGCCACGAGTAGGGTGATAGACATAGATGAGGGTTGAGATGTAGGTTGATGTAGAACTGTGGAGAGCTTTGTAAGTGCGATAGATGAATTCCTTTCTCGCCTTTTCATTCGGGGACACAGACAATGGGTATTATGATGTCTCCAGGGAGGCGTGACACTAGATTTGCAAAAGTGTTAGCTCCTCCCCCCACAGCATATACCCTAGCTAGGCAGGAAACTAGCTCAGTTTTTTCTAGTGTCAGCAGAGAGGCTGACATGTCTGGCCTTGCCCTACCAGGTGCCTTGGGCCAGATTATTTTGTTTTTATTTTGTATTTTTCTTAATCATTCTATTTTTGATTATGGGGCAATACCAGGGTGCCTTGCCACCCTCGTTCCCCCTGCGTACGGGCAGAGGAAACCTGGCGTGCACAAGCCGTCAGTCTTCCCTCGCGCCCAAGTGGTCTGATCTGCGTACCCCTCCAGGCTCCCTGGAAGCACCTCACACCAAGGTAGCTCCAGAGGGCTAAGCAGAGCCGAGGACCTGCTTCAGCCTTGAGCCTGAGATCCCCGCATCACCGGACCGACGCGTCTTCAGACGGAGCCAGGAGCAGGTAGGGAGACGACGAGTCATCTGTCCCCTGCATCCAAACCGCCGCCTGAAAAGGCGCCGGTGTGGCGATGCAGGCCGTGATCCCGGGGAGCCTCATTAATTTAGCCACCGGCGTTGGCCTGCATTCTAGCTACGCCCCCTCTCACTGCTCTGGAGGCCGCTCACGCAGTCGCAGCGGCTCTCATTCTGATTGGCCGTCACGTTAGTCCCAGCCCTGGGACCAATCAGCCTCCGGGGGCCGTCTCACTCCTCCATGCTGCCAGGAATGCTGGACGCCATTTTCCACATGGGGAGCAGACACGGGTGAGATCGCCTCCTTGGCTCTGCACTTCTGCAGCACTATATATACCGCTCTGCTCAGCGGTATATCGCTGTCTCTCTAGCGGTGTGTGCCTGCTGGCTAGCGGTGTATATCAGCTATTAGCGGTATATACTGGCTCTGCCTGCAGTATCAGGGACAAAATATGGTATATGCCGGCTGTTTTGACAGTATATGCCATTTTGTTACGGTATATACCGGCTGTGCATAGCAGTCACTTTATAATACTGCTAGTGGCTCCTCATTCATATAACTCTATCCCTATAGGGCTGTAGGACTCTATTGCTGACATGCGTAACCGCAAGGTTGATCAACCTTCCCAGGCGTCCTCTACGGACCTGTACTATGCCTGTACCACCTGTGGACGCTCGTTTTCTAATGGCCGAAGCTATCCATTATGCCGGGGCTGCGATGCCCCTACTACAGTGTCACAACAGACCCCGTTGCCGGACCAGGATGCCGTGCAGTCTTTGGATTCTGCTCCGGCCACCGGTCAGGCAGCACCCCCGTCTGATGACGTTATGCCTGCATGGGCTCTTCTAATGGTTAGATGACCTTGCCACTCAGATATCCCAGCCGTCCTCAGGCTCCCACAGCCTTCCCCCGGCCCAGCTCCCTCAGAGGAGCCCGCCTGCTTCGTCTGGTCCCTCTTCCCCAGAACGTAAAAAGGCTGTTTCCAAAAGGCGCCATTGCGACCTCTATGCCTCATCCGACTCGGACGATAGTCAGGCTGACCGAGGTTCCGTAACCTTTAGCTTTAGTAGTCACGATTCTCAAGACTCTGACTCTGATTCAGATATCCTTTCTGAGTCTAGTATGCAAATTCAAAACAATGCACTCTCAATTCAAGATGAGGTAGAAAAAGACCAACAGATTTGTTTCTTCAATCAAAAATTCTTTTTGTATTTTATTTTGTAAATACTATAAGTGGAAGATAAATAATACAAGTGGAGGGACGTTTCGGCCTAAGTGTAGGCCTTCTTCACGCCGTATTACACTGTAGAAGGACAGAACAAAATATAATCACTATTTAAAGATTATATACATTAAACATTTACATACAGACAATATACATATATACATAATCAAGAGAGTTCCATGTCGGATTAAATCTTTGATAAGAATCGTAAAATATATATCAAGTTACCATAAGAATATCATGTTAAATACAGACAGCAACAGTAACAGTATGTAAAAGGTGTATAGCATACCTCCATAGAAGAGAAGAGCTAGTTTCCAAAGATGAATATTGCAAGTGCAGAGAAAGGAGAGATAGAGGGGAGACCCGGGGCTTTGTTTTTTTCTATTCGTTACAGAGAGCAAATCCTGTGACTAAAAGGTATGTAGATGAGTAGGTAATAAGCCAGCGTACATATATATAAACCTATGGTTTTGTTCTGGGCGTCTGAGTTGAGTTACCTGGTTGGTGTTGGTATATGATCTCACAGTGTGGATGTTCTGGAGAGGTTTAATGGGGGCAACCGTAGGATATTTAGATTTGTGATCCCTTTTTGTACAAAGTAGAAAATAATGGTCAGTTTCTCAGGAGAATCTGTCGATAAGTATATATAGCACTATAATGGATAGTGTGGTTACATTGTAGTACTATTTATAATTATTTCAGCAGGTATAGGGATGATATGAAGATCCGTCCTATTTATATTGCCATTAATAGTAGTACCAGAGTCTATATCCTGTAGACTCCTATCTGAGTCTAGGCATATAGAAGACACACTAATTCCGGCTGTCAATCACTCTCTGTCGATCTCTGATCAGCCTCCTGACCCGACTTCTCAGTCGACAATGGGCCAAGAAGCCTCCTAAATCCTTTGCTCAGGATCCGGTTTTTCGGCAAATTATATCTAAACTGTGGGATCACCCTGATAGAAGGTTTAATAAAAAACCCTTCTCTTCATTTGCTTATCCCTTTCCCTCTGAAATGATTAAGCCTTGGTCAGTACCCCCCGTTGTGGATCCGCCAGTATCCAGACTGGCTAAACACACGGTCATGTCTGTTTCAGACAACGCATCTCTCAAGGACTCATCCGACCGCGCAGTTGATGCTGCAGTCAAATCTATTTTCCAGGCTTCAGGCTCCTCTCTTCGCCCCCTGTTTGCCTTAACATGGGTCGCGAGAGCTATGGGGGTGTGGAGCAAGAGCCTACGCAGGATGCTTCGCTCTTGTAATATTCCGCCGGCGGCTTTTGAGATCCTTGATTTGTTCTCTCTAGCCTCTAATTATTTTCTTCACGGCTCCCTAGATGCAGCTAGTTTGTCAGCCCTATCGGCGGCCAATGCTGTCTTTGCCCGCAGAGTCCTTTTGGCTAAAAATATGGAATGCGGATAGTGCCTCCAAAAAATCCCTGTCCACACTCCCCTTCCATAGCCTGCTTCTGTTTGGAGAATCCTTGGACAAACTCATATCTGAGACGACGGGTGGTGAAAGTACCATTCTACCTCAAAAGCGGCCTGTATCCAGGAATTTTAAAAAAAATCTCCTTGGCGCAGGCAGTCCTTTCGGCCTGCCCCCCCAAAAACCATCAGCCCAATGATCGTCCCAACGCTCAGATCGAGGATCCGGTCCCTCAAGGGGCTCTTCCTGGCGTTCCCACTCCAAGCAACCTAAACCCAAAGGACCTCGCTCTGTACAAGCCCCCTCAGCATGATGCCAGGTATCCCTCAGATCCGACTCCTGTTGGAGGGCGGCTTCTGCTTTTTCGGGATATCTGGCTAGACCACACTCACGATGCTTGGGTTCGAGAAATCGTCACCTCAGGTTACAAGATCGATTTCCATTCCCTGCCGGCCAACAGGTTTCTGCGTTCTTGTCTTCCCAAGTCCAAAACGCAAAGCCAGGCCTTATTTCAGGCCATAGCCTCTTTACATAAAGCAAACGTTATCATTCCAGTGCCCCTGGAACAGCGCGGCAAAGGTTTCTATTCAACCCTTTTTGTCATTCCCAAAAAAGATGGCTCTGTCCGCCCTATCTTTGACCTCAAACGGCTGAACAAATTCGTACGGATTCGGACTTTCCGAATGGAATTATTTTGAGCAGTGCTGGCCGCCATGGAACCTGGAGAATTCCTAGTTTCCATAGACATTCAAGATGCTTATTTACACATTCCCATATGTGTCTCTCAACGGTTTCTTCGTTTTGCCGTAGGACACAGTCAATCCAATTCAGGGCCCTCCCCTTTGGGCTGGCCACTGCACCTTGGGTCTTCACAAAGGTCATGGCGGCCGTCATGTCCATTTTACACCCCAGAGGCGTCCTGGTCGTTCCCTATTTGGACAACCTTCTTGTCAAAGGGAGCTCTCTTCAAGTTTGCTCAGAAAGCGTGCAGATTTGCCTAGACACGCTGTCAAGGCTAGGCTGGCTCAACTTCAACAAGTCATCCCTCATTCCTCATCAGCGCATCACCATTTTAGGTATGCTGATAGACACGGCTCAGTCCCGGGTTTTTCTTCCAGAAGACAAGAGGTCTTCCCTGATCCGGGCCGCCCAATCCCTCCGCTCTCGCCATCACACATCCCTTCTGAATGGAATGAGAGTTTTAGGCAAGATGGTGGCAGTCATAGCAGCCGTGTCCTTTGCCCAATTCCATCTGCGCCCTCTACAACTGGATCTTCTATCCTCCTGGGACAAGAATCCAGCTTCCCTAGACCGGTCAGTTCGCCTATCTCGGGCTGCGCTCAGTTCCCTCGTCTGGTGGACTCAAGCCTCTTCCCTATGTCAAGGGAAGTCCTTCCGCCTGGTCCACTGGCAAGTAGTCACGACGGATGCCAGCCTGATAGGCTGGGGGGCGGTGTTTCTCTACCACACTGTTCACGGACGCTGGTCTCTTTCCGAGCGCTCCCTGCACATCAATATTCTAGAGATCAGAGCCATATTTTTGGCCCTTCAAAATTTTCAACCCTTACTATTGGGCCTCCCTGTTCGGATCCAGTCAGACAATGCCACGGCCGTGGCTTACATCAACCGTCAGGGAGGAACTCGCAGCAAGGCAGTGATTAAGGAAGCATCCAGGATTCTTCTTTGGGCAGAGAAGCACATCCCCATTATTTCAGCTGTCCATATCCCAGGGGTAGACAACTGGGCCGCAGACTTTCTCAGCAGGCAAGGTCTAGCGGCAGGGGAATGGTCCCTCCACGACGAAGTGTTCCATCAGATCACTCTTCGTTGGGGACTCCCAGATGTGGACCTCATGGCGTCTCGGATGAATGCCAAAATACGTCCCTTTATATCCCGGTCGAGAGACCCGCTAGCGATCGTCTCCGACGCTCTAGTTTTTCCGTGGGCGCAGTTCCGCCTACCCTACATCTTCCCTCCGTTTCCTCTCATTCCGAGAGTAATCAAGAAAATCAAAGCGGAGGGAATCCCGGTGATCCTCGTGGCCCCGGACTGGCCCAGGGGAGCCTGGTACCCAGAGCTTCTCCAACTGCTCGGCGACACTCCCTGGCGTCTTCCCGACCGCCCAGATCTTCTGTCGCAAGGTCCAATATTCCACCAGAATACAGCACAGCTGCATTTGATGGCGTGGCACTTGAATCCTTGATTCTAGCCAAATCAGGTCTTTCTTCTAAGGTAGTTCATTCCATGCTTAATGCTCGGAAGTCCTCCTCCGCCAGTATCTACCACTGGACCTGGAAGACCTATCTTTCCTGGTGTGACCGTCATATTCGGTCTCCCCTTACCTTTTCAATCCCTAATGTTCTTGCCTTTCTGCAAGACTGTCTGGACTCGGGACTAGCTCTTAGTTCCCTTAAAGGGCAAGTTTCTGCCTTGTCAATATTTTTCCAGAAGCAGCTGGCTTCTCGCCCTCAGGTCCGTACCTTTCTTCAAGGGAGAGGGTAATCCAGCAACAAAGTCCAAGGGATATTAAAATCCAAAAATTTTATTCAAATTAAAATCCATATAAAAAAAAGTCAGTCTGAGACTGACTAAGAGCCATTGGGTTCGAAATGCATCCTCTCTGACAGTTGTTTATACCCTGTTTGGACCTTTTTTTATATGGATTTTAATTTGATTTAATAAAATTTTTGGATTTTAATATCCCTTGGACTTTGATGCTGGATTACCCTCTGTCTACAATCTGGATTGCCAGTATACCCTTTCCCTTGCACGAGTCCTGGATACGGTGACCCCTCCTTTGGCTACAGGTGAGCGGATACCAATCTTTCTTTTTGTCCCTTTCTTCAAGGGGTAGCGCATTTGGTTCCTACTTATCGCCACCCCTTAGATCCCTGGGATTTGAATCTGGTTCTCGGAGCTCTCCAGCTTCCTCCCTTCGAACCTCTGAGAGAAATCTCTCTTCAACGACTGTCCTGGAAGGTTGCCTTTTTAGTCGCCATTACCTCTATCAGGCGAGTGTCCGAACTAGCGGCTCTTTCCTGTCGCTCACCTTACCTGATATTCCATCATAAGGTGTTCCTTCGGCCTTCCCCCCGCTTTTCTCCCGAAGGTCGTATCTTCTTTCCACTTAAACGAGGACATTGTGTTGCCGTCATTCTGTCCGGCCCCGGTCCACTCCTTTAAAAAAGCCCTTCACACTCTAGATCTTGTCAGGGCTCTGCGGATCTACATCTCCAGAACAGGGCCGTTGCGCAAGTCCGATGCCCTCTTAGTCCTCTCAGAAGGACATAAAAAGGGCAATCAGGCTTCTAAATCCACGATTTCTCGATGGATTAGGACTGCCATCTGTGAGGCTTACAAAGCACGAGGTGTTGTTCCTCCTCAATTTGTGCGGGCCCACTCTACGCGAGCAGTGGGTGCTTCCTGGGCTATCCGCCATCAGGCTCCGGCGGCCCAACTTTGCAGGGCCGCTACCTGGTCCAGTGTGCACACGTTTACAAAATTCTACAGAGTGCATACGCATGCCTCCGCGGATGCTGCTCTTGAAAGACAAGTCCTTCAGGCGGCAGTGGCCCATTTATAAGTGGCCACTGCTCGTTTTTTTTACAGTGTTTTGATATAAGTTCACTGCAGTTGCAGTCGTTAGTCAGCTTTTAGCCTGATGTTATACACTGTTAATTGTTCAGCTCCCACCCAGGGACTGCTTTGGGACGTCCCACTGTCTGTGTCCCCCAATGAAAAGGCGAGAAAGGAAATGACATTTTTTTTGTACTCACCGTAAAATGTCTTCATTGGAGCCTTCCATTGGGGGACACAGCTCCCACCCTTGTGGTTTTGGTTGTCCTTCTCCTACTGCTTTTACACCAAACTGAGCTAGTTTCCTGCCTAGCTAGGGTATATGCTGTGGGGGGAGGAGCTAACACTTTTGCAAATCTAGTGTCACGCCTCCCTGGAGACATCATAATTCCCACTGTCTGTGTCCCCCAATGAAGGGCTCCAAGGAAGACATTTTACGGTGAGTACACAAAAATGTCATTTTATATTGTGCTATGTAGCAAATGGGTCACCAGTGCACTGACTGGCAGAGGGTGGAGGCATCTGTTTAGCAGCTGGACAGAAACACAACCCCAGCTGCCGCATTCAGGATGGATTGGAGAAGCGAAAGTGTGGCAACACTGAGACAAGATTAAGAGCAACAAGATTTTTTTTTTTTTTTGCAGTTCCAAAGATGCAAGGTTGGATACTTGAGATGTTTTTAAGATGCAGGTGATGTGAGTGTTTGGCTATAGGGAAAGGAAAATTCTGAGTCAAATATAACCCCAAGACAGCGAGTGTGCTGCTTTTGGAATTTTAGGCTGGGGCCCCATGAGCATACGGCATCCAATGGGAGTGCATTGTATGTGATATGCTAGTTCCCGCTGTGCTGCGAGTGTAAGCAGAAAGTCATACCACTGTGATCTGATGCTGTGATCGAAAATGAGCTGTGGGGGGGAAGGCGGGTGCTGTAGAGGAAAGGGAGGAATTCATCTCCCTATCTCTTTCATTGCCAGCTGATGTGATTATTGCACTGCACTCTGGTGTCATCCGAGTGCAGTGCGATGTTTCACTTGCACCCATAGGCTTGTATGGGTGCGAGTGAATACGAATCGGGTTCCACCCACAACATACCGTGACTGTTTTCTTGGTCCAATTAGAGCTGAGAAAATAATAGCAGAAGGGAACAGCCCCATAGAGTAAGATGGGTCAGAGAGGAATGTGATTTTTTTTTTTTTTAATCGCATTCCACTCGCTCTGTTTTACTCGCCGTGTTTCTTAGCCCTTAAACAACTCAAGGTATTATAGGTAGGTTAGTAGAGGGAGGAAACATGAGTCAAGTCCAATATGGGTGGTGTTTAGAGTGAAGAGGTGTGGACCTAGGACATCAGTTTCTGTATATAGAGATTGATGCCAGTAGAAATATCGCTATTAGGCCGGGGCCACACGGGGCACTAGTGCGATGCTCGCGCTGGCAGCACAGCAGGAGCAGAGTGTCATGCGAGTGTCCCTGCGACTGAAGTCAGACTGTGCGAGCGGACCTCAGCTGTGGGAGGCAGGCCAGCACGGAGGAGGGGCGGGAGGGATTTATCTCCCTCTCTCCTCCATAGCCGACTATTGCGATTCTCGCTCTGCACATGCGGTACACCAGTGTACCGCAAGTGCAGTGCGATTTTTCTCTCGCCCCATACACTTGAATGGGTGCAAGAGAAAAGAGTCTCGCATTACAGTGGCAGCATGCTGCGATTGTTTTCTCGGTACGATTAGGGCTGAGAAAATAATCGCTCATGTGCGCTGACACACAGGCTAGAATTGGTCCGAGTGTAATGCGATGTTTTATCGCACTCCACTCGCACCGATTTTTTTTGCTGCGTGGCTTAGGCCTTACTGTGCTGCTCTGTGTGGCTACTATTTGCCACTTACTGACCCGCCTATACACATGTGGCTGAGCCTGTCATGTCGTATAGGATAATGCTCTTTAACACCAGTCCTGATGGTTATTAAGCCATTAATTTCATGGAATTCCAGATACAATTCGCTGCAACTGAGCATGATGCAGAATACTGGTAAACAAAGACTACAGCCCTCAGGTCACAAAGTGACTACTGAAAGCCCAAACAAAGCCTTTTGTGTAACAGTATTGTCCCTCTGTAGTACCTCTCAATACCCTTGTAAAAACAGTATGACTGTAACATCTCCGTGGGGTAACATTGCGGCGCAGAACACTGTGCACAATATGATCCCTCTTTGGTGACACAGGATGAGCAATTCATTTTTTTTAGATTCAGACTTGTGTCCAGACTTTTTGCTCGTCCCTGCCTGTCTTTGTTCATAATAACTTTTTTGTATGAGCTTCTTCAAGCAGATCCTCTTCAAACTCCTCCAAAAACTCCTTCAAAAACGTTTCGAAAACACTTCCAAATAATTTCTATAGGAAGTCCACTTTGCTGTTGATATGAAGAATTTTGATTTAACATTTTGTTTTATTTTTCCTGAAGAGGTTTTGAAAAGCACATGGTGGGAAAAAATGAAAGCCCATTTCACTTTTTGGAAGAGGATCCTGAAGGAAACCTTTCCAATCAAAGGTTTAAAATAACGACTTGGGGAAAAACGACTTTTTGAAAGTTCATAAAAACTTCAGAAAATGCTTCAGGGGAAAAAAGAAAAAAAAAATCCTTCAGTTTCCTAAAGTTGTTTATGCTTGAAAAACTTTGTTTTTCTTGTTTTTTTTTTTTAACTCAAAAAGCTTGGTGCCCACCCTGACCAGGCAAAGGCTCCCTAAGTCTTCTTTCACACATCAGTTTTTGCCATCAGGCACAATCCGGTTTGTGCCTGATGCGACGGATGCGTCGCAGATTGTACCAAAACTGATGAAATGGATCCGTTAAAAAAAACTGATCCGTTGAATCAGTGGCCGCGGGTAAACTGATTTTTGTCACCGCTGACAGCGCAACTCACTTCAGTTGCTCCTTGGAGCTCACAGCGAGCGGCGGTGTTCTACGGCCGCTCCTGTCGGCTTCCAATGTAGCAGAGCTGAAAGCGTTGTGGGACCTCGTGTGGATTACGCTGGACCTGGAGGGGTATTTGGGGATTAATAAAGTGGTGCAAGAGGGTGTTCTTTTTTACTTTTATTTCAAATAAAGGATTTTTCGGTGTTTGTGTTTATTTACTTTCACTACAGTCTAGTGATGAGGATGGGGGTGTCTCATAGACACTGTCATCACGAATCTAGGACTTAGTGGCAGCTATGGGCTGCCATTAACTCCTTATTACCCCATTTGCCACTGCATCAGGAAAATCGGGATGAGCCGGGTAGAGTCCCGGGACTGTTGCATCTAATGGATGCTTCAATTTCGGGTGACTGCTGGCTGATATTTTTTGGCTGGGTGGCTCCCCATCCTGAGAATACCAGCCTTCAGCCATGTGGCTTTACCTTGCTGGTATCAAAATTGTTGGGGACTGCACGCAGTTTTTTAAAATGTATTTTACTGCAAGATATAGATTCACCTACCGGCGGCTGTGATTGGTTGCAGTGAGACAGCTGTCACTCAGCGTGGGGGCTTGTCTGACTGCAAGCAATCATAGGCGCCGGTGGGCGGGGAAAGCAGTGAATATGAGATGGAATAATGAGCGTCCGGCATTTTCAAAAGAGGAAAAGCCGCCAGAACACTGACAGCTGTGCAGTGCTGCGCTGCTGATTTGGTGAGTATGAGAGAGGGGGTGAGAGGAAGAGACCGACCGACACAGTGAGAGATTTCTTTTTTTGACCAGACGTGAATTTACTCAACAACTGGGCATGCCCAGAAACAAAAAAATGGATCTGTCGCCTGATTCCGTCAATTGACGGATGACGACGGATCCAGCGCCCATAGGCTTCCATTGTAAAAAAAAAAAAAAAAGAAAGACTGACAGCGCCAGATCTGTTGCCTTCCATTTTTTTTGCCGGTCCCAAAAAACGCTCCTTTGGACGTTGCTTCCAGCGGCCGCACAGACAATTTTTGCTGGATCCGGCTCACGCCGGATGAAACGCGAGGCCATGCGGCACAATCGGGCGCTAATACAAGTCTATGAGGAAAAAAGCTGATCATACTTCCAAGGTCTCGGCCTTCACCCGATCATCCTGTTCATTACAAGAAACAAAGTTTTGTGCCTTTTGACTTTTTGTCCCCCTTTATGCAGCATCACTGCCATCAAGGTAATGGCAATATTGCCCCATTCACATGACTGAGTCTGTATATAAAGGTCAAAGGGCTAAAAGCGCTGCGGAATATTAAAAAGAAATGCATTTCATTAAAGAAACCACATATGATACTTAGCAGCAGTTAGTAAACCTCCCCACCTCCTAGTCTTTTGTTGTTTGCAGTGCTCACATCATATAATCAGTGCTGCGTCCAATCTGTGAGCTCAGAGGCTGCCCAAATAGGTGACAAAATCCACTCAGAACTCAGTTATTGGCTGCAGAGGTGGCCACGTGACATCAGTGCTGCAGACAATAACCAAAACCGGGAGCAATGATGGTGACTAATTGCAGGACCCAGGGAGGGGGAGTACAGCACAGTTGATTTTATAAACAAACTGTAGCTTTTCTGAAACCAGAAAACCCCTTTGAAACTGGGAGCGGCGTTTTTTATTATGATTTTAATACACACATCTCCATTATGGAAACATTAAGGTTTCTGGTCTTTGACTCATGGTATCACTCACAAGCCTTTTGAATATAATGGACAATGTGACAACTTCCTAGAGAGTTTTTTGCTGGGCTAACATACATCTAAGCAACACTATGGGTCCCCAAGGATTGAAGGATCGTATAGCAGCCTTGTAGTAACAAATGCTAAAGAGTACCTGTTGGATCACCTGATTCCCCTTCTCAGGGTTGGCCGGGGGCCCCCTTCTCAGGGTTGGCCGGGGGCCCCCTTCTCAGGGTTGGCCGGGGGCCCCCTTCTCAGGGTTGGCCGGGGGCCCCCTTCTCGGGGTTGGCCGGGGGCCCCCTTCTCGGGGTTGGCCGGGGGCCCTCTTCTCGGGGTTGGCCGGGGGCCCCCTTCTCAGGGTTGGCCGGGGGCCCCCTTCTCAGGGTTGGCCGGGGGCCCCCTTCTCGGGGTTGGCCGGGGGCCCCCTTCTCGGGGTTGGCCGGGGGCCCCCTTCTCGGGGTTGGCCGGGGGCCCCCTTCTCGGGGTTGGCCGGGGGCCCCCTTCTCAGGGTTGGCCAGACCCATTGTTGGGTAATAACGTTTAATGTTGAGAACAACTCTTTAAGCTTAAAATCCCATTTTCTCTATTTCCCCTGTACGCCCGGCTACAATTGGTTAACATCATTATATTCCCGCCACGTCTAGATGTAGTTTAAGGCAAGAAACTAGTCACTTATTACAAATCCTGAATATCTAAGCAGCAATACTTCAAGCTCCATCTCCCCCGCATAAGATTTATAAGACAAAAACATCTGCCGTCATTAGCAAAACAAACGGATATTAATTTCCCTGAAATCCATCAGTTGTTTGCATTTTCGGGGAAGTTTTTGTTCTTTTTCTGCAATGGTTCATGATAAATGTGTGTGCTTCCAATCATTCATTGTGTGCTTTGTGTCGCTGAGTATTGTCCTGAGTTATCGAAAGAAGAACAAAATCAAATTTTCAATCTTCAGTGTAGAAAGAGCCAGGTTTTCTGTAGCCAATTCTTCTGCGGCTGTCATAATTACTGGTATTAATGTTTTATTAGTAACACATGTATGAGGGCTTTTAGTTTCAGGCCTGTTTATTAGTCAGCAGACACCTAGTCTTGTTTGTAGGTTAAAGGCGTCTTATATATATATATATATATATATATATATATATATATATATATATATATATATATATATATATATATATATATATATATAATTGCCTCGGTCTGTCTGTCTTGCTCCAAAATTGTGTCCTTACGGTGACAAACAGCGGATTGGCCGCAGGGCTCGCCATTGCCCTGCCCCCCGCACGGATTGGCCGCTCGCCTCGCCCCCCCCCCGCACGGATTGGCCCCTCGCCTCGGCTCCGCCCCACCCGCATGGATTGGCCATGTCCTTACGGTGACAAACAGCGGATTGGCCGCTGGGCTCGCCATGGCCTCGCCCCCCCCACACGGATTGGCCGCTCGCCTCGGCTCCGCCCCCCCGCCCGCACGGATTGGCCGCTCGCCCAGGCTCTGCCACCCACACGGAATGGCCTCTCGCCCCGAGGTGAGCGCATCAAGGTCCTGCAGCGGCGGAACACACACACATAAGAACAGACACACACTTACTCTCACACACACCTCACACACACATCAGATCGCATCCACATACTCACAACATCCCGTGATATCACTTGCTTCTCGGCGGCGATACTGTGTAGTGACCTTCCAGGACCTGCCGGAGGATCACATGGCCGGAAGCATGTGGTATCTCCGGATGTTGTGATTGTGTGAGCGCGTATGTGCGATATCGTCAGTGTGTGTGTGCGTGTATGCGATCGGATGTGTGTGAGTGTGTTCTGATGTGTGAGTGTGTGTGTGTGTGTGTGAGTGTATGCGATCGGATCTGTGAGTGTCGGCAGAGGAGCACGGCGTGCAGCACAGCTGCTGGGACCGCCCACCGGTGGGCACAGGGAGAAGTGGGGTGTGTGTGTGAGTGTATGCGATCAGATGTGTGCGTGTATACTGTCTGATGTGTGACTGTGGAGCACGATGGGGGGTGCACAGCATGGGGGATGGAGCACGATGGGGAGTGCGCAGCATGGGGGATGGAGCACGATGGGGAGTGCGCAGCTGGGGGGATGGAGCACGATGGGGGGTGCGCAGCATGGGGGATGGAGCACGATGGGGGATGGAGCACGATGGGGGTGCGCAGCATGGGGGATGGAGCACGATGGGGAGTGCGCAGCATAGGGGATGGCGCACGATGGGGAGTGCGCAGCATGGGGGATGGAGCACGATGGGGAGTGCGCAGCATGGGGGATGGAGCACGATGGGGAGTGCGCAGGCACGATGGGTGCGCAGCATGGGGGATGGAGCACGATGGGGGGTGCGCAGCACGGGGGATGGAGCACGATGGGGAGTGCGCAGCATGGGGGATGGAGCACGATGGGGGGTGCGCAGCATGGGGGATGGAGCACGATGGGGGGTGCACACCTCCCCCCAAAACACACACACACACCGCCACACACGCACTGCACAACACACCACACACACACTGGGAACCACAAACACCGCCCTACACAGACACCCACACACACAGACAACGCCGCACACACAAATATACGCACATACCGCACAACACACACACTGCACAAAACATGCCTCCCCCCAAAACACACACACCCCACACCCACACAAACCGCGCAATGCACACACACAACGGTACACACACAGCGCTCCACAAACAACGCAACACACAAACACCGCTCTCACCCCCCGCCACACCCAAACACCCAGAACATGTACAGCGCCCTACACAAACACTTGGTAACTACACACAACAACATCTCATATATATATATATATATATATATATATATATATATATATATATATATATATATATATATATATATATATTAATGTGTGTATATATGTGTGTATGTCTGCCAAAGGAATTCACACCGCCGCATTTACAATCACGAAATTTTGCCCAGACACTCCATGTGACTCAGGGAACGTCATAGACTATGTTTTGACGGGAAAATTTAACCCCGCGCTTTTACAGTTACTCTACAAAAGCCTGCTTCCATTAAACTGAATGGAAGTGGGAGCTACAAGCTATTAATAGCAACTGTCAGTGGTTGCTATAGGAACAAAATAAACTGTTAGTATAAGAAGCTTATGTGTGAGGTAATATGATGTCGGTGGTGAGACGGCTAGAGAGAGAGACAGACACAGAAATGGAGACAGACTGATACAAATACAGACAGAGACATAGACACAGACAAAGAAACACACAGAGAGACTGACAGACAGCGACACACAGACGGAGACTGGGAGAGAGTTACTATGTTTCCATGTTTTCATAGGAATCCTGATGCAGTGTCACCAGTTCCCTCCACGTTCATGATGTCATTAAAGTATTTTAGCAAGTTTGGAGGGCACTTGGCTTAGTATAATTTGTAATCTGTAGAAAAATGAGCCTGCTGTTATTCTATCCTGACTGTAAAGGGTGCAGGATGTGGGGCCATCACTGCTGTTCATTTTTTCAATGTGCCAGCAAATCTGAACACTCTCATGGGCAATTAGCGGACATTTAATTCAAGGGTACTTCTAATTAGGAGATTCTTTAGGAGTGCCCTCTGATGAATTTCTTTATAAATGTTAATCTAATTTAGCTGTAATACATTTTTATTTTATTTCTTTCCGATGAACATCAACATAACTCTCCAAACCGTGCGTCTCATTCATGTGTATTTTACTCGCGCATGCACACACACATACGTGTGTGTGTGTGTGTGTGTGTGTGTGTATAATAAATATATATATATATATATATATATATATATATATATATATATATATACCCCACAGTTCAAAAGTTTAGGGTCGCTTAGATATTTCCTTACTTTTGAAAGAAAAGTACATTTTTTTTAATGAAGCGAATATTAAATAAACAAATCCCCTCTATACATTGTTAATGTGGTAAATGACTATTCTAGCTGCAAACGTCTGTTTTTGAATGCAATATCTACATAGGTGTATAGAGGACCATTTCCAACAACCACCACTTCAGTGTTCTAATGGTACATTGTGTTTGCTAACTGTGTTAGAAGGCTAATGGATGTTTAGAAATCCCTTGAAAACCCTTTTGCAAGTATGTTAGCACAGCTGAAAACAGTTTTGCTGATTAGAGAAGCTATAAAACTGACCTTCCTACTACCTACTACTACCTACTGACTACCTTGAGCTAGTTGAGAATCTGCTGGAGCATTATATTTGTTGCCTCCATTAAACTCTCAAAATGGCCAGAAAAAGAGAACTTTCATAAAAACTCGACAGTGTATTCTTGTTCTTAGAAATGAAGGCTATTCCATGTGAGAAATTGCCAAGAAACTGAAGATTTCCTACAACAGTGTGTACTACTCCCTTCAGAGGAGAGCACAAACAGGCTCTAACCAGAGTAGAGAGAGAATTGGGAGGCCGCGCTGCATAACTGAGCAACAAGACAAGAACATTAAAGTCTCTAGTTTGAGAAATCGACACCTCACAGGTCCTCAACTGGCAGCTTCATTAAATAGTACCTGCAAAACTCCAGTGTCAATGTCTACAGTGAAGAGGCGACTCCGGGATGCTGGCCTTCAGGGCTGAGTGCCAAAGAAAAAGTCATATCTGAGACTGGCTAATAAAAGGAAAATATTATTATGGGCAAAAGAACACAGACATTGGACAGAAGAAGATTGGAAAAAAAGTGTTATGGACAGACGAATCGATGTGTGAGGTGTTTGGATCACACAGAAGAACATTTGTGAGACGAAGAACAACTGAAAAGATGCTGCAAGAGTGCCTGACTCCATCTGTCAAGCATGGTGGAGGTAATGTGATGGTCTGGGGTTGCTTTGGTGCTGGTAAAGTGGGAGATTTGTACAATGTAAAAGGGATTTTGAATAAGGAAGGCTATCACTCCATTTTGCAACGCCATGCCATACCCGGAGGACAGCGCTTGATTGGAGCCAATTTCATCCTACAACAGGACAATGACCCAAAGCACACCTCCAAATTATGCATGAACTATTTAGGGAAGAGGCAGGCAGCTGGTATTCTATCTGTAATGGAGTGGCCAGCCCAGTCACCAGATCTCAACCCTATTGAGCTGTTGTGGGAGCAGCTTGACCGTATGGTACGCAAAAAGTGCCCATCAAGCCAATCCAACTTGTGGGGGGGGGGGGGGGGGGAGCATGGGGTGAAATATCTCCAGATTACCTCCGCAAATTAACAGCTAGAATGCCAAAGGTCTGCAAAGCTGGAATTGCTTTAAGGGAGCATTCTGTGCCGAAAGCAAAGTGTGAAGGAGAAAATTATTTCATGTAAAAATCATTATTTCTAACCTCGTCAATGTCTGGACGATATTATCTATTCATTATGCAACTCATCTGATTAATAAAAGTATGATTTTTCATGGACAAAATTGTCCAAAATTGTCTGGGTGACCCCAAACTTTTGAACTGTAGTCCGTTCTCTAGTGTAATGTGTCCGTGTCCTGTGACCTGAAATGTTTTTATCCTCTGCTTTTCCAAGTGACGTCCCTGAGCAAAATCAGTTTCTATTGGATGTTTTTAGGTTTTCTTAAAAGCAATTATGGATGATTCGGTCTCTACCAAAACTTTTATGTTCTTTTATAAGTTTATATTCAACATTATAAAGAATTCAAATCTCAAATTGCTTGTAAAAAGGAAAATCTATAGGTTATTATATATCCTCTACTTACTCAAAAACAAATGGATTTTGAATTCTATAGTTCACTGCTTGTTGGCTGGGTTAGCGGCCACCTCTGCATTCAGTGGTGGCTGATTTCGTATGCAATATACGTGCTCTTGCAAGCTCATAACTATAGAGCTTGTGATTTATGTTCTGAAGCTGGACGGATCTGCGCTGTTCTGGTTTCTGAGCGCGCACAGTTTGGAGCAGTGATGCCGAGCATGCTGCTGGTCCAAATTATTAATCATTAGGAAGCACTATGTTAAGAACAACCCACTGGAGTGGCTCTTTATCTCGAACTCCGCTGCCCCCTGTCCTATACTCCTCTGTCGCCTTCATCATCTTGTTCCATTATTGCTCCCTTCAGTCTCCAGAAGTTTATGACCTCCCGACTGTTGCAGTGTTTCATGGATCGCACTGGAGGTCACAAGTCAATACAAGTCTGAGGGCCTCGTTCTGGCTCTTATAGACTTGCATTGAGACCTTGTGACATAACTTCTGACTTCTGACCAGTCTGAAGTTAGAGGCACAAGATCATCACACGGGACCAAAATTGTGCTGAAAAAGCATGAAACTCTTGAAAGTCCTGGAAGGAAAGTATAAGACCAGGGGCAGGGGACTTAGATTTAAAGCGTCACTCCAGCGCTAAAAACCCCCGGGAGTGATGGTTTACACCTACTTTTAATTTATGATAAGTCTAGGTAAAAATTGTCTGATTATTATCCAAAAAGCTCAGACGATTTCCATCTGAAGAGCCAACTTCTCTTATACATCAATAGCTTAAAATGTGTAAATCCATAAAAATCAGATGATGATGTTTTTGGGTTTTTATTGCACAGTCATAAACTGGATGGGCGAGTGTCATCTGAGAATAGTGCGTGCTGTGATTATTTCCTCCACATGGACCGAGCGTCATCCATCTGAGCAGCTTTATTGATTTGCATTGGTACGAGTGTTTTCCGATTTTTACTCAAACGGCGCAAGTCCATATAATACACTTGTCTGATCGAGCCCTAAACCCAACTTTAATATACCGTATTTTTCGGACTATAAGACGCACTTTTTTCCCCCCAAATGTTGGGGGACCGTGGGGGGTGCGTCTTATAGTCTGACTGTAGGGCTGCGGGGAATGAGGGTGCTGCGGTGGAGCTGGTCATCGGCGGCACGAGCAGGCTGTAGCAGCTTGCCGTGACCACGTGGACCCGCTCATTTAATATGCACGCCCATCATCCCGCCCATCATCTCTCAGCGCGGAAGCCGGCGCTAACAGGTGGGCGGGGTGATGGGCGGGGAATGCGCGCATATTAAACAGCCTGTCCGCATGATCACCCCTGGCAACTACAGTCTGGAGTGATCATGTGCGGCTGTATTCACTGCCCCCCGTGCATCATCATCAGCGCGGGGTGCAGTGAATCAGTATACTTACCGGCCACGATCCCTGCAGCACCACGATGTCCTCCTGTCTCTGCCGGCCGCAGCTGTGTGGAGACTAGCGTTGCGCACAGCAATGACAACATCGCTGTGCGCACGTGTCCACACACAGCTGCTGCCAGCGCAGACAGGAGGACATAGCGATGCTGCAGGGATCATGGCCGGCTCCACATCCAGAAGCGCTGCTGCTGACACAGATGGAGGAGGAGCGATGCTGCAGGGAGTGAGGTAAGGTGAGTATGAACGTTTATTTTTTTTTTTTATGTGCCACAGGATGGGGGTATATGAGCAGGATGGGGGTATATGAGCAGGATGGGGGTATATTATGAGCAGGATGGGGCCATATTATGAGCAGGATGGGGCCATATGCCAGGATGGGGTATATAGCAGGACGCGGCCATATGTCCGTATATAGCCGGATGCGGCCATATGCCAGGATGGCGGTATATAGCAGGATGGGGGCTATACCAGGATGAGGGACATATACTGTATATACAAGGCAGGAGGATCATTACCAGGATGGGGTACCTTAGTAGAGAATTTGGGGACATTACCCCCATAAGTGTGTCATGACCACATTTTTTGCTTAAAATTTTATTTTCCTCCTCTAAAACCAGGGTGCGTCTTATAGTCCGAAAAATACAGTAGATCTGAGAACTTACAGTTAATCAGCTAAAAAAAATTCTTCATAATTCCATATTGCATAATATTTTGTGCCCGTAGGGTAAATTTTTCCAGTTGTAACGGAATTCCTGTCCGTTCTCCTTCATGAATTGTCATAGCTGGTTAAAAGGGATATATTTACATTGGGCTAATCGAATTGCATTGCCACTAGACATGTGAAATTATGTTTGAGCCTTTTGTATCGCAGTTGGCACCTTCATTCTTCTGGTCACAATTATTATTATTATTTTGTATTCTTAAACGTATTTTTTAATGTGAAAACCTTTTAATTGTGATCTATGATGATGATTGCCTATTGTCGACAGTGTTAACAGGTTTTTGTTTTCATTAGGACTGAATCCTGGCAAATCTGAACTTAAAAGCACTTTACCCCATGACCCTATTCAAGTAAAAGGTTTGTGATCAGTTCTACTATGTTGTTTTTTTTTCTTTTTGTCCCTGTCCACTTTAGCTGTAGTTTTTTGTTTTTGTTTTGTTTTGTTAAATAGAGCCATTGCCAATTTATTAGATACATTTGCAATGTAACACTGGCAAAGCCTGACATTCCCATTCAAACTGAGTTGTTTACAGCAGCCAATCTGAGAAGGGAGAGCAGTTGCCTCAACCAATGATAAGACAGGGGGCGTGTCTCAGACCACCTCAGACTCCCTGTGGACACTGTAGTTGAAATTGTAGTCACTGATCACAGCCCTGCCCTTTATGGAGCGGAGCTAGAAATTGGCCTGATAATAAAAATGATGATGATGATAATAAATGGCAAGTAAGAATTACTTGATTTTACTGATTAACATGTAATTTTGCGCTGTTGACTGGATAGTGGCTTTAAAGTTAAATGTCCTATGTGAGCTGAACCTCTGTACCTCCCAAGACAACACTTCTTGCACCTGATAATGGTAAGGCTACTTTCACACACCAGTTTTTTTCCATCAGGCACAATCCGGAAAAAAAACGTGTAAAATTGATCCGGCGCCGGATCCGGTTTATCCCCATTGATTTGTATTAGCGCCGGATTGTGCCTGATGGCCTTACGTTGCATCCGGCTTTTGCCGGATCCGTCATTATTGCCCAAAGCGGCGGCAGAGGAATCGTATCTTGTAACGTTTTTTTGTCCGGCAAAAAAAACGCATCGCACCGGATCCGACGCGATACGGCGTGTTTTACAATGGAAGCCTGTGGACGCCGGATCCGGCATAATGCGGTAAAAAAACGGATGCAGCCGCCGGATCCGTTTTTGTAAACTGAGCATGCTCCAATGTTTTTAAAAAAACGGATCCAGCAAAAAAAACGGACGAAAAGGATGCAAAAACGGAGGCGCCGGATCCGTTTTTTGATGGATCAGGTATATTGGAACCGTCAAAAAAAAGGATCAGGCACATCAGTTTTTGCATATTCTGCGCCGGATCCGTTGCATCAGGCACACGCCAGATTGTGCCTGATGCCAAAAACTGATGTGTGAAATTAGCCTAAGGCAGAACTCCCAGCGTAACAGAGTATGATGGTGTCTCTGTAACTGCATAATTATTCAACATATAAAATTGTGTCATACATCGCAGCAGATCCTTCAAATGTATCTGTCTGGCCTAGGGATAACTTGTGCAGTATATTCCTAAGAGCAATACATTTGAAGTCTCTTTCCAGCCACTCATGGCACATGCGCAGGATACAGGGACGCTGGGCCAAACATTCTCATGAGCATGATTCTGGTTCTGCTCTATTACACTATTCGTTTGTCATATCACTTAGTTTCTTATATGTCTTGGTTTCTGCACTCCCTCACTTATACCCCCCTCCTACACCACCTGTGCCTTCTCTCTATATCAGCCCCTCTCTCCTTCCCTCTCCCATGTATAACATTGAGGCCTTACTGACATTTTCAACCATTCAAAACCATGCACTACCCCCACACAGTGCACAAAACGCTCACACAAAACACTGAATCACCTGCTCTTTCTCTTTTTCCTCCTCCTCCTAGCTGCTGGTGACATCTCCGCCAACCCCGGGCCTCCATCCTTTAGTACATATAACTCTCATCCTGCAACACATAGAAACCCTGCTCATCTTATCAATATCCAGTGCTCACCTTCTCCTGCCCCTTTTAATTGCGCACTTTGGAGTGCAAGGTCAGTGTGCAACAAACTCTTCTACATTCATGACTTCTTCCTCTCCAACGCCCTGAACCTTCTTGCTCTAACGGAAACCTGGATCCAGCACTCTGACACCACCGCTGCTGCTGCTCTCTCACATGGTGGGCTTCAATTCTCACATACGCCAAGACCTGAGAACAGATCAGGAGGAGGTGTTGGTCTGCTCCTCTCATCCCAGTGGCTCCAGGTCATCGCCCCAGTACCCTCACTCATCTTTCCTTCGTTTGAAGTCCACATCATTAGACTCTTCAAACCATTCTCCCTGCGAGTAACAGTTGTGTATCGCCCTCCAGGCTCCTCCCGTCAGTTCCTTGATCATTTTGCCACTTGGCTTCCACACTTTTTTTATCCTGTGACCTTCCCACTCTCATCATGGGGGATTTCAACATCCCTATTGACAACCCACTCTCCCGATCTGCCACCCATTTTCTTTCTCCAACCTCATCCTTCGGCCTCTCACAGCTCACTAAGTCTCCTACACATGAGGATGGGAATACGCTGGACCTGGTCTTCTCCCGCCTCTGCACTCTTCATGACTTCACCAATTCCCCCTCTCCCACTCTGACCACAACCTCCTATCCTTTTCCATCACAAACTGTCTTCAAACTCGGGATGCCCCCACCCATATCACCCATACAGAAATCTAAACGCCATCAATACCCAGCTGCTAATGAACAATTTGCAGTCCTCCTTGGCTCCCATCTCCTCCCTCTCCTGTGCAGACTCTGCAGTGTCACATTATAATAAGACATTGCAGAGTGCCCTGGATGAAGCTGCACCAGCTACATGCAGAAAAAAAACACACAGGAAGCGTCAGCCCTGGCACATGCTTCAAACACGTTTCCTACAGCGCTGTTCTAGGTGTGCTGAGCGTCTGTGGAGAAAATCCTTTTCAGCTGAAGACTTCATCCACTATAAGTTCATGCTCAAAACCTATAACTCTGCTCTCCATCTGGCTAAACAAGTATACTTTACCACTCTCATCACTTCACTAGCCAACAATCCTAAACGACTCTTTGAAACCTT